>NW_026110392.1:67500-97500 GCF_024679095.1 Eriocheir sinensis | reverse complement strand
CATCTAATATTTTCTTTTATCCTCATTTCCCTTCCTTCCCTGACTCACCATACCTTCCATACGCCCCCATGAGTAACTGCTGAGTCCCCTGTGGCTGTGAGAAGGGCTGGGGAGTGAGGAAATGGGAGAGAGAGTGAGGGAGTTATGGTGTGTGTGTGTGTGTGTGTGTCGGGGTGAAAATTATACATAGTCGCCTCATTATCGTTAAGTATTCGTTATGGAAAGTCGTTATGCACTCATCGACTTGGGAATATGACGTTAGTACTTAATAACCAAACCCAGTGAAGCTCCGTGGGGGGGTAGCATGAGCTTAGCAAGATGGCGCCACTATAAACAATTGCCTGCGTCATACAACGGGACGGAGCCAACCCCCATGCCCGCAACAGAGAGCATTCCCCATAATAATAAGCATGTCAGGCTAGTTTGGATATTGTTGGGTTAGATTTTTTAGGTTTATTTACGAGAGAGGATGAACAGCTAATCCACTTCTGTTTTTTTTTTTTTTGTATCTTTTTCTCCTTTCGATTTCTCTTCTTTTTCCTTTCTCTCCATTCCCTCCTCCTCTTCCTTCTTCCTTTCATTTTCCTCTTTTTCCTTTCCTTTTCCTCTTTTTTTCTTCTTTCCTTTTCCTTTCATTTTCCTCTTCTTCCTTTCCATTTCCTCTTTATTCTTCTTCTATTCATCTTCTTTCCTCTTTCTTCTTCCTTTCATTTTCCTCTTTTTCCTTTCTCTCCTTCCCCTCCTCCTCTTCCTCCCTTTCCTACTCCTTTCCATCCATTCAATTTTTCCTCCTCCTCCTCCTCCTCCTTTTCCTCATTCCCTACATCTTTTCTCAAACCATATATTCCTTCTCTTCTCTTCCCCTTCATTTTTTCCTGCATTTAATAAGCTTACACGCGGACTCCCCTTACTTGGAATCGAACCCTGTGCCCGCGGATTCGAAGTCGGGGGCGCTAACCACTGCACCACGGATCATGGCTCTTTTTTTTTTTGTCCTTAGTTGTGACAGGCGGCGGAGTGGGCGACGGCAATGTACATGTTCCCCCAAGCTACGTTAAACATCTAAAAAGGTTCATTCAAAGCGTAGGAGAGAAAAGTGAGTCGGGAATGAATTGAGTTTTAAAAAGTTCACCTCAAACATCAACAGGAATTTTAAGTCCACGTGAATGCCTCCTAACTAACTATCTCTCTCTCTCTCTCTCTCTCTCTCTCTCTCTCTCTCTCTCTCTCTCTCTCTCTCTCTCTCTCTCTCTCTCTCTCTCTCTCTCTCTCTCTCTCTCTCTCTCTCTCTCTCTCTCTCTCTCTCTTCATTTTTTTTTTTCTTTTTTTCTCTCTCTCTCTCTCTCTCTCTCTCTCTCTCTCTCTCTCTCTCTCTCTCTCTCTCTCTCTCTCTCTCTCTCTCTCTCTCTCTCTCTCTCTCTCTCTCTCTCTCTCTCTCATTCATTTTTTCCTTTTTTTCTTTCTTTTTTTCATTCATTCCTTCTTTCTTTTTTCTATTTTTTCTCTCTCTCTCTCTCTCTCTCTCTCTCTCTCTCTCTCTCTCTCTCTCTCTCTCTCTCTCTCTCTCTCTCTCTCTCTCTCTCTCTCTCTCTCTCTCTCTCTCTCTCTCGGTAATTTAATAAGCTGAAAGCCATATTGAAGGACTTGAAAGAAGGAGAGGAAGAAAGGAACATAGAAAAAAAAAGTGAAGAGGAGGAGGAGGAGGAGGAGGAGAAGGGACATAATAGGAATAAGAACACTGAGGAGGAGGAGGAGGAGGAAGAAAAAGACTATGATTGAAAGAAAGAAGTAAAGAAACAAGAAGAAGAAGGAGGAGGAGGATAAAGAAAGAAATGGATAGAAGGGAGGAAGGGAGGAAGAAGAAGGATAGGAAGAAGAGAAAGGAGGAAGAAGAGAAATAAAGAGAAGAAAAAAAAGATAGAAAGAAGTAGAGGAGAAGAAGATTAATGAAGAAGGAAGGAGAGATGGAGGAAAGAAGGAGAGAAAATAAAAATAAATAAAAAAGATTGGAAGAAAAGGAAAAGATAAAGAAAAGAGAGAGAGAGAGAGAGAGAGAGAGAGAGAGAGTATAGCATTTCATTGTACCCAGCCAATTAGATTAAGTTTGGGAGTATATTTTTGTGTCGAGTTTGCATAATAAGTTTGTTTGGGAAGGATTGTCTCTCTCTCTCTCTCTCTCTCTCTCTCTCTCTCTCTCTCTCTCTCTCTCTCTCTCTCTCTCTCTCTCTCTCTCTCTCTCTCTCTCTCTCTCTCTCTCTCTCATTCATTTTTCCTTACTTTTTCTTTTTTTCTTCATTCATTTCTTCTCTCTCTCTCTCTCTCTCTCTCTCTCTCTCTCTCTCTCTCTCTCTCTCTCTCTCTCTCTCTCTCTCTCTCTCTCTCTCTCTCTCTCTCTCTCTCTCTCTCTCTCTCTCTCTCTCTCTCTCTCTCCATTTTTTTTTCTTTTTTTTTTTTTTGGTGTTCAATTTCCTTCATTAATTTATACTTTTACTTTCTTTACTAACCTCAATTTTTACTTTCATTTTTATTATTATTTTTTTCACTTTTATTTATTTATTATTATCTATTTATTTTTTGACACTTCCACAACAGCAGGGAAGAAAAAAGACAAAGAAAAAAGAAAAGAAAAAAAAAGACTCCCCTTATATTTTCACTTAATTACTCATATTTACCTTATTTATCATCATGCTCATACCTGCCTCTTGTCTACAGGTGTGCTGGGAGATACCTGGCTGCTGTTACCTGTTAATTAGGAGGCAGGTGGCAAGGAGAGAGAGAATACCTGTCTCTTATCTACAGGTGTGCTGGGAGATACCTGGATGCTGTTACCTGTTAATTAGGAGGCAGGTGGCAAGGAGAGAGAGAATACCTGTCTCTTATCTACAGGTGTGCTGGGAGATACCTGGATGCTGTTACCTGTTAATTAGGAGGCAGGCGTTAAGGAGAGAGAGAGAGAGAGAGAGAGAGAGAGAGAGAGAGAGAGAGAGAGAGAGAGAGAGAGAGAGAGAGAGAGAGAGAGAGAGAGAGAGAGAGACTTACTTGCCCCATATTTACAGGTGTGCTGGGAGTTACCTGGCTGCTGTTACCTGTTAATTAGGAGGCAGTTGGCAAGGAGAGAGATTTACATAGAAAATCAGACCACACAGACCCCATGGTCCAGACTTGGTGGTCTGTCCCTAAACCTAAGTGATTTTACACCAATCAGAAGACTCCAAAACGTTGCACTTCTACTCTAGTTGATATTAAGTTGAGAGAGAGAGAGAGAGAGAGAGAGAGAGAGAGAGAGAGAGAGAGAGAGAGAGAGAGAGACTTACCTGTCCCTTATTTACAGGTGTGTATAGTTTTTGTGTTGCCGTATATTGGTTTTTTTTTTATATATAATTTTAGAGTCGTCATCGTCACTTTAAATTTAGTCGTTAAGAGATTTTGCATTAAACCCTAAAAAGCTACATTTCTTTCCTCAACTGTGTCTCTTATTTTTAACCGTTAGAGCAAGAATTATTTAATGTAAGTAAAGTTTTCTCTCTAAGAACTTATATTTTACTACAGTGCTAGATTTCTCTCCAAGTGTGTCTCTTATTTTCAACTCTTACAGTGAGAATTATTCACTGTAAGTAAGGTTTTTCTCTCTAAGAACTTAAATTTTACTTTGACAATCTTTTTGCCTTAATCCGGTAGCAGCGGGGATCATGTTTCTTAATGGTCCCTCTAAGCGAGAAAAATGAGAAAAAATCATCACTCACACAAACCATTTCATAATATATATCAAAGCATTTGTGATCAGTTTATGTATCATCTAATTTGGGGGGTTTATATCATGGCAAAAATTTGGCCCGTCGCTGCTACACGGTAAAGCCACAAATTTGGCCCATCACTGCTACACGGTAAAGCCACAAATTTGGCCCATCACTGCTACACGGTAAAGCCACAAATTTGGCCCGTCGCTGCTACACGGTAAAGCCACAAATTTGGATCGTCGCTGCTACACGGTAAAGCCACAAATTTGGCCCATCGCTGCTACACGGTAAAGCCACAAATTTGGCCCATCGCTGCTACACGGTAAAGCCACAAATTTGGCTGTCGCTGCTACACGGTAAAGCCACAAATTTGGCCCGTCGCTGCTACACGGTAAAGCCACAAATTTCGCCCGTCGCTGCTACACAGTAGAGACACAAATTTGGCCCATCGCTGCTACACGGTAAAGCCACAAATTTGGCCCGTCGCTGCTACACGGTAAAGCCACAAATTTGGCCCGTCGCTGCTACACGGTAAAGCCACAAATTTGGCCCGTCGCTGCTACACGGTAAAGCCACAAATTTGGCCCGTCGCTGCTACCGGGTTAAATTTTACTGCAAAGCTAGATTTCTCTCCTCAAGTGTGTGTCTTATTTTCAACTCTTAGTGAGGATTATTCATCGTAAGTAAAGTCTTCCTCTCTAAGAACTTAAATTTTACTACAGTGCTAGATTTCTTTCAAGTGTGTCTCTTGTTTTCAACCCTTACAGTGAGAATTATTCATTGTAAGTAAGGTTTTTCTCTCTAAGAACTTAAATTTTACTATGGCGATCTTTTTGCCTTAACCCGGTAGCAGCGGGGATCATGTTTTATAATGGTCCCTCTAAGCAAGAAAAATGAGAAAAAATCGCCCCTCACACAAACCATTTCATAATATATATCGAAGCATTTGTGATCAGTTTATGTATCATCTATTTTGGGGGGTTTACATCATGGCACAAATTTGGCCCGTCGCTGCTACACGGTTAAGGTCATTTTTCTAGTTGCTTTTCAATATCTTTTAACAATACGAGCAAAATATTTTATGCCACATGTAGAATTCTCTCTCATTAGAACTTGGATTTTACTACAGTGATTTTTTTGCTATACGGTTTTTTTTTCTAGTTGGTTTTCATCATTTTTCTAATCTCAAGAGCAAGAATTTTTACCTTGTGTTTTCCTGATCTTTTTGCTTTAAGGTAATTTTTCTAGTTGATTTTCATTATCTTTTAACAATATGAGCAATATGTTTTATGCCACATGTAGAATTTTTTCTCATTAGAACTTGGATTTTACTACAGCGATTTTTTTGCTTTACGTTTTTTATTGCTAGTTGGTTTTCATCAAGTTTTTAATCCTAAGAGCAAGAATTTTTACCTTGTGTTTTCCTGATCTTTTTGCTTTAAGGTAATTTTTCTAGTTGATCATTATCTTTTAACAATACGAGCAAAATGTTTTATGCCACGTGTAGAATTTTCTCTCATAAGAACTTGGATTTTACTACAGCGATCTTTTTGCTACACGTTCATTTTTCAAGTTGATTTTCATCATTTTTCTAATACTGAGAGCAAGAATTTTTACCTTGTTGTGTTTTCCTACTTTTAATTAACTTTTCCTTCCTTTATCCTTCGTTATATTTAGCTAGTTTTATTTACCTTAGTCGTGATATACAGTAAGGCAGCTCTACTTGTTAGGTCTCGTCTCCAAATCTCGGTGTTTATGAAGTTTAATCCTAAATTCACTGATAGTTTTGGCTTCAACTTGTGATATACAGCAAGGCAGCTACACTCATTAGGCCTCGTCTCCAAATCTCAGTGTTTATAAAGTTTAATCCTAAATTCACTAATAGTTTTGGCTTCAACTTGTGATATACAGCAAGGCAGCTACACTCATTAGGCCTCGTCTCCAAAATCTCCATGTTTATAAAGTTTAATCCTAATTTCACTGATAGTTTTGGCTTCAACTTGTGATATACAGCAAGGCAGCTACACTCATTAGGCCTCGTCTCCAAATCTCCATGTTTACAAAGTTTAATCCTAAATTCACTGATAGTTTTGGCTTCAACTTGTGATATACAGCAAGGCAGCTACACTTGTTAGGCCTCGTCTCCAAAATCTCGGTGTTTATAAAGTTTAATCCTAAATTCACTGATAGTTTTGGCTTCAACTTGTGATATACAGCAAGGCAGCTCCACTTGCTAGGTCTCGTCTCCAAATCTCGGTGTTTATAAAGTTTAATCCTAAATTCACTAATAGTTTTGGCTTCAACTTGTGATATACAGCAAGGCAGCTCCACTTGTTAGGCCTCGTCTCCAAAATCTCGGTGTTTATAAATAGTAATCCTAATTTCACTGATAGTTTTGGCTTCAACCATCTCATTTTAAGGTCATTTCAGGTGTCAATGTACGTGAGGAGAACTTCTGTGTTTCTTGATAGCTCTGAGGCACCAGCACCTTGTCTTGCTCAATTTTCCTCCGTTTCTTTCAGTGACGTCGTGTGTGTTTGTGTGTCAGGGTGAATTTCCTTCTTCTCTGCAAGCTGTGGGACCAGAGAGTGTCACATGTGGCTGTAGTCCATTTCCTCAAGCTGATCCCCGACCCCTAGAAGAGTTAGTAAGGACATTGCTGGTTGACTGTTGGTGGGCGGGGCATCTAACATCTCTGCAGCGCAATACAATCACGTGGGTTCAGAAGACATTCAGATTCTTTACTTAGCCCATCTGCTACACAAGACAGGCAAATTCTGACATGATTAGTAGGTGTCAATACATGTGAGGAGAACTTCTGTGATTCTTGATAGCTCTCAGGCACCAGCACCTCTTGTCTTGCTCAATTTTCCTCTGTTTCAGTGATGTTGTGTGTGTTTGTGTGTCAGGGTGAATTGCCTTCTTCTCTGCAAGCTGTAGGACCAGAGAGTGTCACATGAGGCTGTAGTCCATTTCCTCAAGCTGATCCCCGACCCCTAGAAGAGTTAGTAAGGACGCTGCTGGTTGGCTGTCGATGGGCGGGGCAACTAACATCTCTGCTGCTTAATACAATCACGTAGGTTTAGAGGACATTCATATTCTTTACTTAGTTCATCTGCTACACAAGAGGGCGAATTTTGACATAATTAATATAAGTAGGTATCAGTGTATGTGAGGAGAGCTTCTGTGTCTCTTGATAGCTCTCAAACACCTTGTCTTGCTCAATTTTCCTCGGTTTCTTTCAGTGACGTCGTGTGTGTTTGAGTGGACTGCTTTCCCCTCTGCAAGTTGTGGGACCAGAGAGTCATATGAGGCTGTAGTCAATTCCCTTCAGCTGGATCCCTGGCATCTAGAAGGGTATGTAAGGATGCTGCTGGTTGGTGCCTGATCTCTCTGTCGCCTAACACAATCGCCAAGGTTCAGAAGACATTCATATTCTTTACTTTGTTCATCTGCTACACAAGACAGGCAAATTCTGACATTAGTATAAGCTGGGATCATATAGCTATTAACCCGGTACCAGCGACGGGCCAAATTTGTGCCATGATATAACCCGCCCCAAAATAGATGATACATAAACTGATCACAAATGCTTTGATATTATGAAATGGTTTGCGTGGGTGATGATTTTTTCTCGCTTAGGAGGACCATTAAGTAACATGATCCACGCTGCTACCGGGTTAATGTAATGATGTCAAGGAAATTTGCCCATCTCGTATAACAGTTGAGCTAAGCAAAGAATTATGAACGATCTCTGAACTTAGGCGATTGTGTCGGGATTATGGAGATGTCAGACGCTGCGCCCACTAAAAGCAGGATTCTTACATACTTCGCTGGGGGTAACGGATCCAGCTGAAGGGAATGGATATAGTCTTGTGTGGCACTCCCTGGCCTCTCACCTTGCAGAGTCAAAGGTACTATAGCCAGATACACACAAGACGTCACTGAATGTCACTGAGGAAGATTGGGAGTGCTTGAGAGCTATCAAGAAATGCATAAGATTGTTTACTTAGATGCATTTGACGCCTCCAATGACGTCGTTCATGCCAAGGATAGAGAGGTTTTATTGAATGTTTATAGAGTTACAGCATCACAGTTTAGTTTGAATAAATTAACTTGCTTTCCGATGCTATATACAAATCATGCATGCAGCAGAATATATAAAAAAAAATAAAAAGCAACAAAATATTAAGTTGGGGAGTCTCGGTGACTTTGAACTCTACGCTGCTCATGTACCGGCGCCACGGCCAGCCAGCGAGTCTGACACACTGGTCCCTGCATGGGCCTGGGGAGTTGGGTGGTGGTGTACTCTTCTACTTACTTGCTTTTTCCTCTTGCTTTCTTTTCTTGTTCTGGATTCTTCTTGTTCCTCCTTCTCACCTCTCATCATCTTGGCCTTTGCTCTCCCATCTTCTCTTCCTCTACCACTTCATCTTGTTCCTCCTTTTCACCTCCCATCTTCTCTTCCTCTACCATCTTGTTCTTCCCTTCCTCCGCAGCTTGGCCCGTCCGTTGGGTCGTCGAGGTGTCCATCCATCTCTTCACTGCAAAATAGGGTGGTTGTTAGCATATAGATGTGGAAGCTGAAGCTGCTGTAATTTTATCTTTGTAATATAAATAAAGAATTTTTCTGAAGCTTGTTTTTTCTGCCTGCCACAGAAGTTAACGGCCCTTTATTAACAAAAATCAAAAGTATTAAAGAGGTTTGAGAAAATAAAGGTTTTAACATTTGCAATTAGCTGCTCTGGATGTCAATATAGAGTCTTAAAGAAAATGCTACTGGATGTCAATATAGAGACTTAAAAGAAAATGCTACCAGAAATTCACAATACTCAGGTCTTCCGAGGCCTGCCGTCAAACTTAAGAATATGCAAAATTTAAAGACGTGAATGACAGAACAATAAGCAAGTATAGAATAAACAAATGATTGATTGAATGACGTTTTGAACTGTGCGTGTTTGATAAAGTGAGAGACCACCAGTGAATTATTATTATTAAAATATATGAAATGGCATCAAGGGAAAATAAATGATATAAACCCAGAGTTCCCTTGATGAGCAAACAAGGCTATGAAAACTAAAACACTGACAGTAAAGTAAATAAGGGGAAGGGAAAAGGGAACAAAAACATTACCTACTGAGTTAACAGGAAGGTGTTGGCCTCTGCTTCAAACTCGTCTGTGTCCGGGGATTGCAGTGACCTCCTCCTCCTCCTCCCTCCTCCTCCCTCTTCTGCTTCCTTCAACCATCAACGAAGGGAAGTTTGCAGTTTGTGAAAGTCCACCAGTTTGCCTGAAAAAAAGGTGGAGTTAAATCACTGTCAAGAGTAAATTAGAGTAAAATCTGCACATAAGGAGTAAGAGTAAGTTCTGGGAGTGTCTGGAGGAAAGGTGGAGGAGTTTTGACACCGGGAGGAAGAGGAGTAGAAAAAGGAATGAAAGAAACAAAGAGGAGAAAATAAAAAAAAGGACAGGAGAAAACAAAAGGAAAATAAAAGATGGAATAAGATAAAATAATAGAAGAGATAATAGAAAGAAAGAAAAGGAATCAAAGAACCAAAGAGGAGAGAAAAGCAAAGAGAAAAGGACAGGAGAAAGCAAAAGGAAAATAAAAGATAATAGAAGAAAAGAAAAGATAAAAGAAAGAAAAGGAATATAAGGACAGAGAAGATAAAAGAAAAAGAAATCAAAGCAGCACAAGGGAGAGAAAATAAAAAAACAGGATAAAAAAAAGAATGATGGAAGATTGAGAGTTGAAAAGAAGATAGGAGATGAAAATAAGAGATAAACGAAAGACAAGAGATAGAATGTAGAAAAAAGGAAATAAAAGCAAATGAGATAGGAAAAAGGAACATAAAAGAAGAAATTGAGGCGTTTTCTGCAGTCTCCGTCAAAATCCAGACTCACAGAAAACCTTAACAAAACCGAACACAGTCTCAGGAAATCCAAAGCCACATTTAACACCGGCAGACAGACCAGAACGTTATTAGTAGTAGAAAAGAGGAGATAGAAGCAAATAATATAGAAGAAAATAAGAAATTGAGGCGTTTTCTGCAGTC
The DNA here is from genome assembly GCF_024679095.1 of Eriocheir sinensis. Lineage (NCBI taxonomy): Eukaryota > Metazoa > Arthropoda > Malacostraca > Decapoda > Varunidae > Eriocheir > Eriocheir sinensis. The sequence continues at coordinate 87,706 of NW_026110392.1, read as the reverse complement.
TACGTCAAAATCCAGACACAGAAAACCTTAATAAAATCCAACGCAGTCTCAGGAAAACCAAAGCCACATTTAACACCAGCAGACAGAACGTAGGAGGTTATATTAGCAAGATTTTCTCAAGATTACCGCCAAGTTACCATTCCTTACAAGCCCATTAGTATTACGGTTTTCTGCAGTCTACGTCAAAATCCAGACACAGAAAACCTTAACAAAAACCAACATAGTCTCAGGAAAACCAGGGCCACATTTAACACCGGCAGACAGACCAGAACGTTATTATTACCAAGATTTCCTTAAGATTACCACCAAGTTACCATTCCCTACAAGCCCTTTAGTGCGTTACGGGCGGGGAGTTAACTAGGCCGTGACGCGGTGAAAATCTACGGTCCCAGTTTGCCACGTTTACATATAGTTACTTTTTACGCGGATGGAGTTATTGGGGCGTATTACAAGACATTTCGCCGCTCAAGAACACATATTTGACAAGGCTTTCGTGGGAGTCGTGGGCATTTCCAGTAGTAGTTTTATGACCCTGGTAGTAGAGTGACCCTTCTTCTGTACCGTGAACCTCAAGAAACACTCATTTAGAACCCGGCTGACCCTCTCTTTGACCTTTAGAAATAGCTGATGTGAGAAACGAAGTGTCTTATAATACCGAGCATTGTGTTGACGCTTTGAGTGAACGTATGACTTTGTATTAGGTGATAGCAAGTCAAAATAGTTAAATAAGTGATAGCTCGTTAAGACTTTAGCAGGAAGCACCACTGAAGTTAGTTTTTTAATGCATGGAGTTGAATTGGTGTGTGGCGATGCTTTGAGTGAACGTGCTTATGACTTCTTGTTAGGAGATAGCGAGAGATAAGCTGAATAAGTGATGGTGAGGGTTTGAGGCAGAAGAGTAAAGAATAAGTTCTGTTTAGGGGAAGAGTATGTTTTGTATTTAGTTACTTTTTATGGATGGAGTTATTTTTGACGCTTTGAGTGAACGCACGACTTTGTATTAGGTGATAGATATGGCAAAATGGTTAAATAAATGATAGTTCGTAAAGACTTTAGCATTAACACCACCGAAGTGAGTTTTTTTAATGCATGGAATTGAATTAGTGTGTGGCGATGCTTTGAGTGAACTTGATTATGACTTCTTATTAGGAGATAGCGAGAGATAAGCTGAATAAGTGATGGTAAGGGTCTGAGGCAGAAGAGTAAAGAGCAAGTTCTGTTTGGAGCAAGTTTTGAGGAGGAGTAAAGGAGTAATATACATGTTCTGGGAGGGTAAATGAGTAGGTATATTTTGGAAGGAGTAAAGAATAAGCTGTGGAAAGAATAGGAGTAAGTTTATCTGAAAGGAAAGAAAGGATTAAGTGAGTGGGAGGAGAATGAATAGGCACAAGAATAAAAATAGCTCTGAAGTAAGTTAGCGAGTGTTCAAGATAATTTAAAGGTCAGCTGGTAAGAAAAGACTGATAGTTTGTAAGGCTTAAAACTGAGTGAAACACTGAACCACTCCATAGCAAGCTCGAAGCAAGAAGTAACAGATTCAATAACAAGGCAACGACGCTTAGAGAATACACAGCAGCCCTTACAGAAAAAATATCGACCTCCCGGCCATTACTAAGAACAATGATCCTCAATCTTAGAAGCTTAATATGAAATAGTTTGTGGGTCTTGAAACAGAATGAAGCACTGAACCACTCGATAGCAAGCTCGAAGCAAGAAGTAACAGATTCAATAACAAGGCAACGACGCTTAGAGAATACACAGCAGCCCTTACAGAAAAAATGATCGACCTCCCGGCCATTATTAAGAACAATGATCCTCAATCTTAGAAGCTTAATATGAAATAGTTTGTGGGTCTTGAAATAGAATGTAACACTGAACCACTCCATAGCAAGCTCGAAGCAAGAAGTAACAGATTCATTAACAAGGCAACGACGCTTAGAGAATACACAGCAGCCCTTACAGAAAAAATGATCGACCTCCCGGCCATTATTAAGAACAATGATCCTTAATCTTAGTAGCTTAATATGTAGTTTGTGAGTCTTGAAATAGAATGAAGCACTGAACCACTCTATAGCAAGTTCGAAGCAAGAAGTAACGGATTCAATAACAAGGCAACGACGCTTAGAGAATACACAGCAGCCCTTACAGAAAAAATATCGACCTCCCGGCCATTATTAAGAACAATGATCCTCAATCTTAGAAGCTTAATATGAAATAGTTTGTGGGTCTTGAAACAGAATGTAACACTGAACCACTCGATAGCAAGCTCGAAGCAAGAAGTAACAAATTCATTAACAAGGCAACGAGGCTTAAACACCACACAGTAGTCCTCACATAACCATTAATTATCGGCTTCCCTGCCATTATTAAGAAAATATATCCTCAATCTTAGCTTAATATGTAGTTGTCTTCTCTGATCGTAAAGTTAAGAATAGAAATTGATAACATAATGGACGTCTGAAAGTAATATATTCATTCCTCATAGGTATCTACTTTGTCTGATATCACAAAATGCAGCTTCAGTTCAGATCACTATCTAATCTGACCACCAGTTCTTCGCTTCCTTGCCGTTTGACCTCGCAGACAATGTGATGTTTCAGACCCACCAGCTAGTTATTTCTTCCTTAACCAAAATGACAAAACGAAAGAAATTATATGGACGTCTTAAAGTCATAAAAGCACATTGATACCTCGCTAACTACCCACTTTCTTACCGTCTGAAATCACTGAAGCACCAAACGAAGCTTCACTCGTGGTTCGAACTTTTTTCTTCCTTCGAAATTATAACATATGGACGCCTTAAAGTCATATAAGCACATTAATGCCTCGCTAACTACCCACTTTCTTACCGTCTGAAATCACTGAAGCACCAAACGAAGCTTCAGTCATGGTTTGAACTCGTTTCTTCCTTCAACAAAACGAGATAATGACAATGATAGTTATAATGCCTGAAGTTTAATATAATCCAACCTTGACCATAAACTGTCCACTCTCTTACCCCCATACGTCTCTAGAAAGCAAAATGTAGACCTGAAACTTAAGACAGACCCGCCATAATCACCAACTGCCATTCTCACCTTTAACGGTCTCGAAAAAGCGAATCACAGGCCTAAAACTCAACAATATCCGCCAATAATCCATTCTCTTACCCTTATACGTCTCTAGAAGGCAAAATACAGACCTGAAACTTAAAATATATCAACCAAAACAGTAATTATCTCACACCTTTACCTGTCCATGAAACTAAAATATATACCTAAAACTTATAAACCAACAATATCCGTCAATTATCCATTCTCTTACCCTTATACGTCTCTAGAAGGCAAAATACAGACCTTAAACTTGAATATGAAAGCAAAATATAGACCTTAAACTTGAATATGAAAGCAAAATATAGACCTTGAACTTGAATATGAAAGCAAAATACAGACCTTAAACTTGAATATGAAAGCAAAATATAGACCTGAAACTTGAATATGAAAGCAAAATACAGACCTGAAACTTGAATATGAAAGCAAAATAGACCTTAAACTTGAATATGAAAGCAAAATATAGACCTTAAACTTGAATATGAAAGCAAAATATAGACCTTAAACTTGAATATGAAAGCAAAATATAGACCTTAAACTTGAATATGAAAGCAAAATACAGACCTTGAACTTGAATATGAAAGCAAAATACAGACCTTAAACTTGAATATGAAAGCAAAATACAGACCTTGAACTTGAATATGAAAGCAAAATATAGACCTTAAACTTGAATATGAAAGCAAAATATAGACCTTAAACTTGAATATGAAAGCAAAATATAGACCTTAAACTTGAATATGAAAGCAAAATATAAACCTGAAACTTGAATATGAAAGCAAAATATAGACCTTAAACTTGAATATGAAAGCAAAATATAGACCTTAAACTTGAATATGAAAGCAAAATATAGACCTTAAACTTGAATATGAAAGCAAAATATAAACCTTAAACTTGAATATGAAAGCAAAATATAGACCTTAAACTTGAATATGAAAGCAAAATATAAACCTTAAACTTGAATATGAAAGCAAAATATAGACCTTAAACTTGAATATGAAAGCAAAATACAGACCTTAAACTTGAATATGAAAGCAAAATATAAACCTGAAACTTGAATATGAAAGCAAAATATAAACCTTAAACTTGAATATGAAAGCAAAATATAGACCTTAAACTTGAATATGAAAGCAAAATATAAACCTTAAACTTGAATATGAAAGCAAAATATAAACCTTAAACTTGAATATGAAAGCAAAATATAAACCTTAAACTTGAATATGAAAGCAAAATATAGACCTTAAACTTGAATATGAAAGCAAAATATAAACCTTAAACTTGAATATGAAAGCAAAATATAAACCTGAAACTTGAATATGAAAGCAAAATACAGACCTTAAACTTGAATATGAAAGCAAAATATAGACCTTGAACTTGAATATGAAAGCAAAATATAGACCTTGAACTTGAATATGAAAGCAAAATACAGACCTGAAACTTGAATATGAAAGCAAAATACAGACCTTAAACTTGAATATGAGCAAAATATAGACCTTAAACTTGAATATGAAAGCAAAATATAGACCTTGAACTTGAATATGAAAGCAAAATACAGACCTTAAACTTGAATATGAAAGCAAAATACAGACCTTAAACTTGAATATGAGCAAAATATAGACCTTAAACTTGAATATGAAAGCAAAATATAGACCTTAAACTTGAATATGAAAGCAAAATATAAACCTGAAACTTGAATATGAAAGCAAACTATAGACCTTAAACTTGAATATGAAAGCAAAATATAGACCTTGAACTTGAATATGAAAGCAAAATATAGACCTTAAACTTGAATATGAAAGCAAAATATAGACCTTGAACTTGAATATGAAAGCAAAATATAGACCTTAAACTTGAATATGAAAGCAAAATATAGACCTTGAACTTGAATATGAAAGCAAAATATAAACCTGAAACTTGAATATGAAAGCAAAATATAGACCTTGAACTTGAATATGAAAGCAAAATATAGACCTGAAACTTGAATATGAAAGCAAAATATAGACCTTGAACTTGAATATGAAAGCAAAATATAGACCTTGAACTTGAATATGAAAGCAAAATATAGACCTTAAACTTGAATATGAAAGCAAAATATAGACCTTAAACTTGAATATGAAAGCAAAATATAAACCTTAAACTTGAATATGAAAGCAAAATATTGACCTGAAACTTGAATATGAAAGCAAAATATAGACCTTAAACTTGAATATGAAAGCAAAATATAAACCTGAAACTTGAATATGAAAGCAAAATATAGACCTTAAACTTGAATATGAAAGCAAAATATAGACCTTAAACTTGAATATGAAAGCAAAATATAAACCTGAAACTTGAATATGAAAGCAAAATATAGACCTTAAACTTGAATATGAAAGCAAAATATAGACCTTGAACTTGAATATGAAAGCAAAATATAAACCTTAAACTTGAATATGAAAGCAAAATATAGACCTTGAACTTGAATATGAAAGCAAAATATAGACCTTAAACTTGAATATGAAAGCAAAATATAAACAAACTTGAATATGAAAGCAAAATATAAACCTTAAACTTGAATATGAAAGCAAAATATAGACCTTAAACTTGAATATGAAAGCAAAATATAAACCTGAAACTTGAATATGAAAGCAAAATATAAACCTGAAACTTGAATATGAAAGCAAAATATAGACCTTGAACTTGAATATGAAAGCAAAATATAGACCTTGAACTTGAATATGAAAGCAAAATATAGACCTGAAACTTGAATATGAAAGCAAAATATAGACCTTAAACTTGAATATGAAAGCAAAATATAGACCTTGAACTTGAATATGAAAGCAAAATATAGACCTTGAACTTGAATATGAAAGCAAAATATAGACCTTGAACTTGAATATGAAAGCAAAATATAGACCTTGAACTTGAATATGAAAGCAAAATATAGACCTTAAACTTGAATATGAAAGCAAAATATAGACCTTGAACTTGAATATGAAAGCAAAATATAGACCTTAAACTTGAATATGAAAGCAAAATATAGACCTTAAACTTGAATATGAAAGCAAAATATAGACCTTGAACTTGAATATGAAAGCAAAATATAGACCTGAAACTTGAATATGAAAGCAAAATATAGACCTTGAACTTGAATATGAAAGCAAAATATAAACCTGAAACTTGAATATGAAAGCAAAATATAAACCTGAAACTTGAATATGAAAGCAAAATACAGACCTTAAACTTGAATATGAAAGCAAAATATAGACCTTGAACTTGAATATGAAAGCAAAATATAAACCTGAAACTTGAATATGAAAGCAAAATATAAACCTGAAACTTGAATATGAAAGCAAAATATAAACCTGAAACTTGAATATGAAAGCAAAATATAAACCTGAAACTTGAATATGAAAGCAAAATATAAACCTGAAACTTGAATATGAAAGCAAAATATAGACCTTGAACTTGAATATGAAAGCAAAATATAAACCTGAAACTTGAATATGAAAGCAAAATATAAACCTTAAACTTGAATATGAAAGCAAAATATAAACCTGAAACTTGAATATGAAAGCAAAATACAGACCTGAAACTTGAATATGAAAGCAAAATACAGACCTTGAACTTGAATATGAAAGCAAAATACAGACCTGAAACTTGAATATGAAAGCAAAATATAAACCTGAAACTTGAATATGAAAGCAAAATACAGACCTGAAACTTGAATATGAAAGCAAAATACAGACCTGAAACTTGAATATGAAAGCAAAATATAAACCTGAAACTTGAATATGAAAGCAAAATATAGACAAACTTGAATATGAAAGCAAAATATAAACCTTAAACTTGAATATGAAAGCAAAATATAGACCTTAAACTTGAATATGAAAGCAAAATATAAACCTGAAACTTGAATATGAAAGCAAAATATAAACCTGAAACTTGAATATGAAAGCAAAATATAAACCTGAAACTTGAATATGAAAGCAAAATACAGACCTGAAACTTGAATATGAAAGCAAAATACAAACCTGAAACTTGAATATGAAAGCAAAATACAAACCTGAAACTTGAATATGAAAGCAAAATACAGACCTTGAACTTGAATATGAAAGCAAAATATAAACCTTAAACTTGAATATGAAAGCAAAATATAAACCTGAAACTTGAATATGAAAGCAAAATATAAACCTTAAACTTGAATATGAAAGCAAAATATAAACCTGAAACTTGAATATGAAAGCAAAATACAGACCTTAAACTTGAATATGAAAGCAAAATATAAACCTGAAACTTGAATATGAAAGCAAAATATAGACCTTGAACTTGAATATGAAAGCAAAATAGACCTTAAACTTGAATATGAAAGCAAAATATAGACCTTAAACTTGAATATGAAAGCAAAATACAGACCTGAAACTTAGAATATGAAAGCAAAATATAAACCTGAAACTTAGAATATATATCAACCAGAACCAGTAATTGTCATCTCACACGTTTACCTGTCCATGAAACTAAAATATATGCCTAAAACTTATCATAAAGCAACAATAACCACTAACTCTCTACTCTCTTACCTTGACACTTCTCTGAAAAACAAGATAACACCCCATTCTTGAGCACTTGAGTCCCTCCTTGAATGTGATGGTCAGAGAAAACGTGTTGAGAGCGTCCAAAAACCACGTCCTCTGCCTCGGACCTCCACGGGCTGAATGAAATGGCGGTGGTGGAGTGGAGAGTTCAACGTTGCCAGATTGTCGTACTCAGCCGCTTATATTTCCCGACTTCCTACACCAAACTGTCTTCTGGGCTCCAATAACGAAACTCATTTATGGTTATCGTTAAAAGAGTTAGATCCTGATGTTTCTTGGCAATAGTTAGGCGTCAGAAACCGGTAAATACTACGCTCTGAGTACGATAATCTGGCAACGGTGGCGGTGGTGCTGGAGATGGCGGTGCAGGTGGTAGTGGAGGTAAGGTTCGCAATTAGACGTTTTCGGATCTTACAAGTATTGCCAATGTCCACAGAGGGGGTTAATCGGGTTCTCATAAGGCTTTTCTTCGTTCATGGTGCAGAAGCCTTGTCAAACTATAACTAAGCTCATAAAACTACCCATGGAAGTACTCGTAACCTCTACCAAAGTCTTGTCACACTTCCACTAGGCTCATAAAAGTAAAGTCTCGTCAAACTATCACTAGTCTCATAAAACTACCCAGAGAAATACTAACACAACAACCGCTACCTTGTCAAACTACCACTAGGCTCATAAAACTACCCAGAGAAATACTAACATAACAACCGCTACCTTGTCAAACTTTCACTAGGCTCATAAAAGTAAAGTCTCGTCAAACTATCACTAGTCTCATAAAACTACCCAGAGAAATACTAACACAACAACTTCTACCTTGTCAAACTATCACTAGTCTCATAAAACTACCCAGAGAAATACTAACACAACAACTTCTACCTTGTCAAACTACCACTAGGCTCATAAAACTACCCAGAGAAATACTAACATAACAACCTCTACCTTGTCAAACTACCACTAGGCTCATAAAACTACCCAGAGAAATACTAACAAAACAACCTCTACCTTGTCAAACTACCACTAGGCTCATAAAACTACCCAGAGAAATACTAACAAAACAACCGCTACCTTGTCAAACTACCACTAGGCTCATAAAACTACCCAAGGAAGTGCCCACAACCACCTCGACGAAAGCCTTGTCTAATATGGGAGTGTGAGCCCAAAAATCTTGAGAATATGGGAGAAGAGGAAAAATATGGAGAACAGTTTCCCTCCACGCATTCTTACTTAAGGGTCACAAACACAGGCGGTGACTTAAAATAGACTCTTTATATAAACAGTAAAGCATCGCAAGAAAAAACAGAATAGCTATCCATTTTTTTTTCTTGGGCAATAAACTTAAGATTTTAACAAGGATGGCTGGTGAAGCGACTGTCTTAAGATTAGTGTACATCATAACGAACACTTAACGAACACGGGAACAACGTCACTTTAAGGCTATAGTGAACACTGCATGAAGGCTATAGTGAACACTGCATGAAGGCTATAGTGAACACTGCATGAAGGCTTAGGTGGCACAGGATTTCTCTTCCCTTTAAATGAGGTCAAATGTCCCTAACAATATGAGAAAAGAAATGTCAAGGAAATTTACATATGAATAGGTTGAAACTGCAAAAATGTCAAGGAAATTTACATATGAATACAAAGGATATATTATAAAAGAATACACGACTGGAAAAATGCTAAAAATGATCAGTATAGTTTGACATAGCGCTAGATGTGAATGTTCCAGTTAAATTTAATATGAGGAAAAATTGTCAAGGAAATTTACATATGAATACAAAGGATATATTTTAAATGAATACACGACTGGAAAAATGCTAAAAATGATCAGTATAGTTTGACATAGCGCTAGATGTGAATGTTCCAGTTAAATTTAATATGAGAAATAATGTCAAGGAAATTTACATATGAATACAAAAGGATATATTTTAAATGAATACACGACTGGAAAAATGCTAAAAATGATCAGTATAGTTTGACATAGCGCTAGTTGTGAATGTTCCAGTTAAATTTAATATGAGAAAAAAATGTCAAGGAAATTTACATATGAATACAAAAGGATATATTTTAAATGAATACACGACTGGAAAAATGCTTGAAAATGATCAGTATAGTTTGACGTAATGCTAGGTGTAAATGTTCTAGTTAAAGTTGATGCCAGACGTGAACGATTTTGTTTGAATGTTAAAAGTGAAAGGAACATTTGCCAGCGGTGCTAAAAATGAGCGTACAGGTTGAAACAATGCAAAAAATGAACGAAAAAATAAAACAACTAACGGAAAATAAAACAAAATACTTCAAGAAATAAAACAACACAAAGATATGAAGTGCAAAAAACAACAAAAAAACGGTAACCAAAAAACGGGAAAAAAACTGGACAACCAAAACTAAAAAAAAAATGAAGAAAACGAAATAATGAAAACAAAATGCATAACTCCTTCTCTCTCTCTCTCTCTCTCTCTCTCTCTCTCTCTCTCTCTCTCTCTCTCTCTCTCTCTCTCTCTCTCTCTCTCTCTCTCTCTCTCTCTCTCTCCTACCACTACTACCACTACTACTACTACCACTGCTACTACTGCGCGCTGACTCCATTGCTGAGCTTCGTACTCGCGCTGCTGACGTGGTTGACGGCGCTGGTCTTCTTGCTCTTCTTCGCGCTGCCGCTGTCCGCTTCGTGAGTCTTGAGGCGCTGAGCGATGGCCGCGATGAGCGCTGCGCCTTTCCCGGAGCCGTCGTGGGCCTGGCGGAGGTCGAACTGGGGACGGGAGGAAGAGGGGATGGGCGTTAGTGAGGAGATGGGAAAGGATGGGAAGGGATGGGAAGGGAAAAAGTTGGAAAGTTTCGTTTAGTCAGCGCAACATCTGTGGTCATATGCCGGAGAGAGACAGAAGGGGAAGGAATTGTATTAGAAGGGAACAGTTGGAAAGTTTCGTTTAGTCGGTGCAACATCTGTGGTCACATGCCGGAGAGAGACAGAAGGGGAAGGAATTATAGGAGAAGGGAACAGACCCCAGGAGATGGGACACAACCCCTGATTAATACCTGGTACCCATTCACTGCTGGGTGGACAGGGTCGTAGGGTATCGGAGGATGGGAAGAGATGAGATGGGAAACGATGGAAAGGATGGGAAGATTGAAATACATGAGAGGGTGTTAGTGAGGAGATGGGAAAAATGAGATGGGAAAGGATGGGAAGGGATGAGATGGAAAAGGATGGGAAGGGGTTGAAATGAGAAACGATGGGAAGGATGGGAAGATTACAATACATGAGAAGAACATAAGAAAAAGCATACAAGAGGAGGGAGAGAGGAGGAGAGGGAAAAACAGAGGGGAAGGAATGATACGCTAAAAGAGTGCATCAAAAAAAGTTATAGATAAGATAAGGTATAGTTGCGGGCCTATCCCACACACACACACACACACACACACACTCACCGATCTCCCAGGGGCGTAGCTGGATATGAGGTGTTCCATGAGGGGCCTGAAGCGTGGATGGTGGCGGAAGAGAGACCCGTCGATGGCAACCGTGCAATGCGGCCGCTCCATGCGATTGAGAAGGATCCCCACCACTGAAGGAGGCGAAGAAGGGGATGAAGAAGGAGGAGAAGGAAGGAAGGATGGAAGGAAAGAAGGAGAGAGAAGGCAATGGAAAGAAGGGGATGACGGAGAGGAAGAAGGGGGATGAAAGAGGAGGAGGAGGAGAGAGAAGGAGAAAGAAGGTGAAGGAAAGAAGGGAGAAGAAGCGGGATAAAGATGGAGGAGGAGGAAGGAAGGGAGGAAGAAAAGGATAAAGAAGGCAATGGAAAGAAGGGAAAGGTGAAGGAAAGAAGAAGAGAGGAAGGAAGGGTGAATGAGAGAGGAGAAAGAAGATGGAGAGAGGAGAGAAGGAGGAGGAGGAGAAGTGAAAAGGAAGGAGGAAGGGAGGAAGGAAGGAAGGAGAAAGGAAGGAGGGGTAAATGAATGAGGAGAAAGAAGATGGAGAGAGGAGAGGAGGAGGAGGAGGAGGAGGAGGAGGAAGAGAAGTGAAAAGGAAGGGAAAGGAAGGGAAAGTTAATAAATAAAAAAAATTAAAAAAAACGCAGAAAAATGTAAACAAAAAACACAGAACACCAAAAATATATGGAAATTAAATAAAACAATAACAAAAACAACAATTACTGATATCTCTAATTAACTGACATTCTCTCTCTCTCTCTCTCTCTCTCTCTCTCTCTCTCTCTATTAAGGCGTTTGGGATTTTAATGTTTGTTAGTTTGTTGACCAGGTGATTGAGGTAGTCTCCCCCCCCTTGTCTCTCTCTCTCTCTCTCTCTCTCTCTCTCTCTCTCTCTCTCTCTCTCTCTCTCTCTCTCTCTCTCTCTCTCCCATTATATCTCTTCTCAGTACTTCCTCTCTCTCTCTCTCTCTCTCTCTTATCTCTCCCCCTCTCTCCCTTTTTATATCCCTCCCTCCCTCTTCTTATCTCTCCCTCCCTCTCTCATAACCTCTCCCTTTCCTCCCTTCCTTATCTACCCCTTCCCTCCTCCTCCTCCTCCCCCATACTCACATAAGGACACGAGCACACAGCCACGGTAGGACACAAGGCCCGCTGCATATTTCACAAGCTGTAAGTCATCCTCCCCTGTGGGCAATCCGATCTCCTCCAGCATCTTCTCTGCTACCCCGTGGGCCCCCTGGAAGCTCTCCCTGTGGTGGTGGGGGTGGGGGATGAGAGGGGAGGAGGAGGAGGAGGAGGAGGAGGAGGAGGGTGAAGGGAGCGGTTGGTTTTGAGTGATAAGAAAGAGGGAGGAGGAGAGAGAGAGAGAGAGAGAGAGAGAGAGAGAGAGAGAGAGAGAGAGAGAGAGAGAGAGAGAGATTGGTTAGTTACATATATCGTTTTTCTTCTTCTATTCAATATTTTTTCCTCATTTCCTTCTTCTAATCTCTAAGCTATCCATTTTTATTTCTCTATCCCTCTCTTTTTTCTATTTTCTTTCTTCCTCCTTTCTTCCTCCCATCCCTTTCTCTTTCATTCCTTGTCAATTATCCTTCATTCAATTTTCAACCCCTTCCCTTTTCCATTTTCTCTTCCCTTTCTTCTTTCTCTCCTTTTCCAATATTTTCCAACTCAGTTCTTATTCCTTCCTTCCACTTCTATTCTCTCTCTCTCTCTCTCTCTCTCTCTCTCTCTCTCTCTCTCTCTCTCTCTCTCTCTCTCTCTCTCTCTCTCTCTCTCTCTCTCTCTCTCTCTCTCTCTCTCTCTCTCTCTCTCTCTCTCTCTCTCTCTCTCTCTCTCTCTCTCATTTCCTTCCTTCCTTCCTTTCTTTCTTTCTTTCGTTCTCTCTCTCTCTCTCTCTCTCTCTCTCTCTCTCTCTCTCTCTCTCTCTCTCTCTCTCTCTCTCTCTCTCTCTCTCTCTCTCTCTCTCTCTCTCTCTCTCTCTCTCTCTCTCTCTCTCTCTCTCTCTCTCTCTCAATCCTCCTCCATTACCTCCCTCTTATCTACCTCTTATCCCCTCTCCTTTTCCTCCCTATTCCCCTCCCTACTCCTTCTCTCCCTTCGTCCCTTCAACCCTATATCCCCCTTCTCCCTTCCACCCCTTCCCTCCCTCCCCCACCATCAACCCCTTTCCAGTCCCTCCCTTTTACTCTTAACCCATACCCTTCCTCCTCATTTCCCATCCATCCCCTTACCTCCTCCCCCTCCCCTTCTATCCCCTTCCCCTTCAACTCACCCATCAATTTGGGACACGGTGGTGGTGGTGATGGCTCCGTGGGTACCCAGCTTCCCGACGTCCCCGCGCCCCAGCAGTCCCTCTTTGGCTAGGGTCAGAAGCACCTCACGGAACAGGTCCCCCATATATTTTCCACCGTAGTATTTTTCAAAGCTGGAGGAGGAGGAGGAGGAGGAGGTTTAGTGAGAGAGAGGAAAAGGGAGGAAGAAGAAGGAGAGTGAGGGAAGGGAGAGGGAAGAAGAGGGGGGAGGAGGGTTAGTGAGAGAGAGGAAAAGGGAGGGAGGTAAAGGAGAGGGAAGGAGAGGGGGGAGGAGGTGGGTGAGAGATAGGAAAAGGGAGGGAGGTACGGGAGAGGGGAGGAGAGGGGGGAGGAGGGTTAGTGAGAGAGAGGAAAAGGGAGGGAGGTAAGGGAGAGGGAAGGAGAGGGGGGAGGAGGGTTAGTGAGAGAGAGGAAAAGGGAGGGAGGTAAGGGAGAGGGAAGGAGAGGGGGGAGGAGGGTTAGTGAGAGAGAGGAAAAGGGAGGGAGGTAAGGGAGAGGGAAGGAGAGGGGGGAGGAGGGTTAGTGAGAGAGAGGAAAAGGGAGGGAGGTAAGGGAGAGGGAAGGAGAGGGGGGAGGAGGGTTAGTGAGAGAGAGGAAAAGGGAGGGAGGTAAGGGAGAGGGAAGAGGGAAAGGAGAAGGGAGAAGAGGGAGGAAGAGGGTTAGTGAGAGAGAGGAAAAGGGAGGAAGAAGAAGAGGGAGGAAAGGGAGAGAGAGGGGGGAAAAGAGAAGGGAGAAGAGGGAGAAAGAAGAGAATGGAGGGATAAGAGAAAGGGAGAAAGGGAAGGGAGAGGAAAGAGGGAAAAAAGGGAGAGAGAAGAGAATGGAGGTATAAGAGGGAGAGGAAAGGAGGGAGAGGGAGAGATAGGTCAGGTCAGGTCACACACAAACATACGAACACACACACAAAAAATATATATATGATTAAATCCTTCAATCCGAGTTTCAATGTCAGTACTCAAGGGAGGGAAGATAAGGAGGAGGAGGAGGAGGAAACATGGAAACATGGAAACATGGACTAGCAGGCAGCAGAAAGCCTGTTGGCTCATTACTAGGCTGCCTGCGTTCAGTGATTTAATCAATCCGTTTGCCACAGAAGTGGCTTGCAGGGAAGGATTAAAGCACTTGTGTACCTACTCTTGGGAACGTTCAGTTCACTCCTGTTGCAGCTAAGTGGCGATCAATGCGTTTCTTGAAGGAGTTGATGGTCTCTGCGCTAACCACTTCTGCAGGAAGGCTGTTCCAGTGGCGAACAACTCTATTCGAGAAGTAACTCCTGCCGATGTCGGTATTGCATCGCTTTGCTTGAATTGTTTTTCCGTTGTTTCTTGTTCTCAGGTTAGTTTGTAGCGTGAAGAGTTTGGAGTGATCAACGTTGCTGAGCTTGTTCAGGTACTTAAAGACTTGTATCATGTCTCCCCGCAGTCGTCTCTTTTCCAACGTGAAAAGGTTGAGTCGCTCGAGTCGTTCTTCATAGGGTTTCGTCCTCAGTGATGGTATCATCTTCGTGGCGCGGCGCTGTACTCTCTCAAGTAATTCAATGTCTTTCCTGTAATTAGGAGACCAGAATTGCACGGCGTATTCCAGGTGGGGCCTTACCAGCGAATTATACAAGGATAACATAACTCCCGGCGTCTTGTATTCGAAGTTCCTCGATATGAACCCAAGCATTGTATTGGCTTTCTTACAGGCGGACTTGCAGTGTTTTGTTTGTTTCAAGTCACTGCTGATGGTGACCCCGAGGTCTCTTTCCTCTTGCACAACATGTAGTGGTTCGCCACCCATGCGGTATATGTGGTTGCTGTTTCTGGATCCGATATGCATTACTTTACATTTGGTAGTGTTGAAGGACATCTGCCATTTTTCTGACCACCGAGTGATCTGGTCCAGGTCTCTCTGGATAATTTCGCAGTCTGCCGTTGTGAGGGCCTTCCCACCCACCTTTGTGTCGTCGGCAAATTTTGAAAGATTGGATTTTAATCCTAGTTCTAGGTCGTTGATATATATGATGAAAAGTATGGGTCCCAGCACTGACCCCTGTGGCACTCCACTTGTGACCGGGAGCCACTCGGAGGCCTGTCCGTTGAGTACAACTCGTTGTTTTCTTTCAGTGAGCCAGTCTTTGATCCACGCTGTCAGATCGTCGCCTAATCCCGCCGACTTAAGTTTCTTGAGGAGTCTTTCATGTGGCACTTTGTCAAAGGCTTTCTGAAAGTCTAGATATATAACATCACTGGGGATATGATTATCCCAGTTTTCATAGATACCTTGGAAGAAGTCCAATAAATTGGTTAAGCATGAGCGCTTGTTCCTGAAACCGTGCTGAGCATCGGAAATGATGTTGTTGTCTTCAAGGAACCTAACGAGTTTGTCTCTGATGATCTTCTCGAGGATTTTTCCGGCCACTGAGGTCAAGCTGATTGGTCTGTAGTTTAGGGCCACACTTTTGTCTCCCTTTTTGTAGATCGGTGTTACGTTCGCTTGTTTCCAGTCTTTCGGGACTTTGTTTTGTTGTAGTGACAGATTGTAGATGGCGGTGAGTGGCTTGAGGATTTGCTGCTTGAGTTCCTTGAGCAGCCTGGGTGACAAGTCGTCGGGTCCGGTAGACTTGTTTGTCTCGAGTTTGTCTAGGTACTTTTCACATCCCGTTCGTCGATTGTACCAATTTCTGGGGAGTGATTCCCATCGGTGGGGAAGGGCTCTCGGGTACGGACTGGGTATTCTCGACCGTGAACACAGACGCGAAGTTCCTGTTTAGGATTTCGACCATTTGTCTACTGTCCTGTGTTAGTACGTCACTTTCATCTTTTAGGGGACCGATATTGCTTTTGTCTTCTTTTGGTTCTTATATACGTGAAGAACTTTTTCGGGTTGGACTTGGCTTCGCGTGCAATTTGCTTTTCATAGTCGCGTTTACTCTGGCGAATGAGTGTTCTGCAAGCTCTGAGGCTTTGATAGTACTGTTCGCGTGCCTCGTCAGTGCTGTTTTCCTTTAGCAAGTTGTATTTTCTCTTCTTCAAATTAATCGCCCGTCGAACTTGGGTAGTCATCCACGGTGTGCTTGTGGCATTATTTGTTCTCCTTGTCTTCATGGGAACAGTCGTTCTCTCTACCTCCAGGAGTTCGTTCTTAAAGCCGTTCCACGCGCCGTCCACCGGAGTGAGGTTCATGGGTTCCCAAGTTGTCTGGGTTAGCAGCTCACGAGCGAAGTTAAAATTGGCTTTTTTGTAGTCTGGAATCTTGGACATGTTTTCGGTGAGTTCATGGTCTGTTCTGATTTTTAGGCGGATTAGGTGATGGTCGCAACCATCCAGTTTTTCGCCGACTTGACATTCACGTGTGAGATCTGAATCACTCACGAGTACTAGGTCTAATAAGTTATTTTCCCTCGTCGGTTGGGTAACAATCTGAGTAAGAAAATTGTCCTCTAACATTTCGAGCAATCTGTTACCCTCCCGATCTCCAATCATCGTGGTCCAGTCAATGTTGGAACAGTTAAAGTCCCCGATAATGACTGACTGTTTGTTTTGTGTTATGGTGTGAATTTCCTCGTACAGCGCTTCGTCGTCCGCTGCTTGTTGCTTTGGAGGTCTGTAAACGGTTCCAATCGTTATTTTGTTGTGCTTGCTAGTCTCCAGTTCAACATATACAGTGTCATATTTCTCTGAGTCTTCTTTGGTTATTTCCACGGCAGGGTATTTGTTCTTGACGTAACAGATGACACCTCCTCCTTTCTTGTGAAGTCTGTTTTGGTAGAAGCTCTCGTATCCCGGAATTGAGAATTCGGTCATTAGGTGGTCAGAGGTGGCCCACGTTTCGGTGATGGCAATCACGTCCGGACTTTCTACGTCAACATAGGCAAGTAACTCATCCCGTTTGGGTATTAAGCTCCGCGCGTTGGTGTATAGGACAGAAATGTCCTTCTTGACTTCAACGCTTCGCGGCACAGTAGTCTGGTGTCTGCTTGTGTTCACTGTTGGGGGCCTTGGTGTGTAATGAGCGGTCCCTACTGGTTGGTTGTTTACGATACTTTGGTGCCCCTCCCGCGCTCTGTGTTTTTTGAGTACAAAAGTACCGCCTCGTTCAGCAACCTACCAAGCCGTGCTGAGCCAATCGCATTGAGGTGAAGACCGTCAGGACGGAAAAGGTCGTGGATATCATAGAAATGATCCCACTGACTTGCGAACGAAACTTCCTCGTTCTGGCAGAGGTGCTTCAATCTGTTGTTGATGTTCGACGCCTTTCTGTGGAAGCCTGTGAAGGCGTTGATTCTCGGAAGAATCCCTGAGACAATGATGTGGCTTGACTTTTCCTTGAAGCGGCGGATTACTCGTCGGTAGTCAGCTATAATTTCCTCCGTGGACATTGTTTGGACGTTGTTCGTGCCAGCGTGCAAAACAAAGAGTGTGTCCTGCTCCGTGCGGTCTGAGACGAGGTCTACCGCTTCTTTTATATCTTGTAGTTTTGCACCAGGAATACAGTAGCGTCTTCTGTTCTTGATACTTCGTCCACAGAAGGAGGAGGAGGAGGAGGACAGACAGGCTCCCAAGAAACGTTGATAAAGAGTAGGAAAGTTCCGGGGAGATAAAGAGAGAGAGAGAGAGAGAAGGAAAAACATTATAAAAAGTAAGATAACTCTCTCTCTCTCTCTAATCCTTTCAATTCTTTTCATATCTCACTTAATCCCTTTTCTACCTCATTCAATCCTCTTCCCATCCTCCTCAATCCCTTCTCAATCCCTTTCCATCCCCCTATACCCCTTTATAACTCCCTCAATACCTCTCCATCTCAATCAATCATCTTTCCATTTCACTCAATCCCTTTCTAGCATACTCAATCCCTTTCTAATTCTCTCAATCCCTTTTTAAATAACTCAATCCCTTTCTAATTCTCTCAATCCCTTTTTAAATGACTCAATCCTCTTTCCAGCACACTCAATCCCTTTTCCATCTCACTCAAGTCCTTTTTCAACTGACTCAATTCGTTTCTAACTCCCTCAATCCCTTTTTTTATGACTTAATCCCTTTTCAGCACACTCAATCCTTCTTCCATTTCACTCAAGTCCTTTTTAACTGACTCAATCCTAACTCCCTCAATCCTTCAAGCTCTCAATCCCTTTTAATCCCTTTCAATCCCCTTCAATCCGTTTTAATCCCTTTCATTCCCTTCAATCCATTTCAATCTCTTCCTATCTCCCTCAATCCCTTTCAATTCCTTTTCAACTGACAATCAATCCCCTTCTAGCTCCCTCAATCCCTTTTAATCCCTTTCAATCCCCTTCAATCCGTTTTAATCCCTTTCATTCCCTTCAATCCCTTTCAATCTCTTCCTATCTCCCTCAATCCCTTTCAATTCCTTTTCAACTGACAATCAATCCCCTTCTAGCTCCCTCAATCCCTTTTAATCCCTTTCAATCCCCTTTCAATCTCCTTCAATCAGTTTTAATCCCTTTTCAATCCCCTTCACTCCCTTTCAATCCCTTTCTAGCTCCCTCAAATTGACCCTTTCAAGCTCTCAATCCCTTTCAAGTCCTTTTCAACTGCCTCAATCTGCCTTCTTGCTCCCTCAGTCCCTTCCCCAACTCACGTGTAGGAGTTGACGAGGAGCGACTGGTCATCCACGGCTCGGTCCCACTGCGTCCTGATGAAATCCAGCACACCGTTATCGCCAAAGGCACCCCATTCAATGTCCACCAACATCTGTAGGCGTGGTGAGGCGAGGTGAGGTTAGGTTAGGTTAGGTTAGGTTAGGTTAGGTTAGGTTAGGTTAGGTTAGGTTAGGTTAGGTGAGGTTAGGTTGGGTTGGGTTAGGTTAGGTTAGGTTAGGTTAGGTTAGGTTAGGTTAGGTTAGGTTAGGTTAGGTTAGGGAGAGGGAGAGGGAGGGGGAGAGAGGGGACAGTGTAGCGGGAGAGATAGATAGATAAATAGATAAATAGATAGATAGATAGATAGATAGAGAGAAGAATTGTTACTGAGAGAGAAGTTAGGTAATTCTTATATTTTGGTCATCTCCTCCTCCTCTTCCTCCTCCTCCTCCTCCCTACATTCTTCCTGGCGCCTTCCTCAATATATCTAAAAGAGAGTCCTTGAGAAAAGTACCCTCCTCCTCCTCCACCTCCTCCTCCTCCTCTTCCTCCTCCTCCTCCTGTCTTTTAACTATATCAAGGACTGACCACGACCTTGAAGAGTACAATAGTAGGAGGAGGAGGAGGAGGAGGAGGAGGAGGAGGAGGAGGGGATGGTTATTCAATCTTCCAATATTTTTTTCTATACACCCAAAGAAAGACATGCGGGTGGAGAGAGAGAGAGAGAGAGAAATCATTACTAACAAGAGAAGAATAGGTCGAAACACACACACACACACACACCCACACACACACACACACACACACACACAACCCCCCCCCCCCCCCTAACCCCCCAAACACCCTTCCAATCCCTTATAATCCCCTCAATCCTCTTATAGACGATCCAATCCCTTACAAGGAGGATCGAACCCCTTACCTCCTTCTCCGTGTGGATCCCGTGCCACTTTTCGATCCGCTCCACCTTCTCGATGTAGGCGCCGTTGGATCCTGTGCCCAAGATCATACCTATGGCGCACCGGTGGTCTAAATAGGCGCCCATCACGAGGGTACCTGTGGAAGGGTTTAATTAGAAGGGTAGAAGGGGGGTGGGGGTGGGGGGTGAGGTGGGGGGTTGGGGGTTGTTGTTGTAGTTGTAGTAGTAGTAGTAGTAGTAGTAGCAGTAGTAGTGGTAGTAGTAGTAGTAGTAGTAGTAGTAGTAGGAAATAGGAGAAAGAA
>NW_026110392.1:57500-60000 GCF_024679095.1 Eriocheir sinensis | reverse complement strand
TTCCCATATTTTCCTCCTCTTCTTCCTTATCTCCCTCCCCCTCTTCTCCCTAATCTCCCTCCTTTCCTTCCAAGATGTTCCTTTTAAATCTCTTTCTTTTTTGTTTTCCTTTCTTCTGTACTTTCCTATTTTTATTTTTCTTATCTTTTTTCTCCTCTTCCTTCACTTTATCGTATTTTTCTTTTCTCTCCTCTAATTCATATCTTTTTGTTTTGTTTCCTCCTTTTCCTTCTCTTCCTTCTTATTCCTCTTATTCATGTCTTGCAACTCCTTTTCTTTCTTTCCTTTATTTTCCTTTTCTTTCTTCTTCTCGTCTTCCTTCCATTCTTTTCCTTTCTTCCTTCCTTCCTTGATTTTCCTTTTCCCTCTTTTTCTCGTCTTTCTCTCATTCATTTCCTTTTTTTCCATCTTTCCTTGACTTTCCTTTTCTTTCTTTTCCTCGTCTTCCTCCCAATCTTTTCCCCTCTTCCTTCCTTCCTTGATTTTCCTTTTCTTTCTTTTCCTCGTCTTCCTCCCATTCTTTTCCTTCCTTCCTTCCTTCTATTCCTCGTCTATCTTTTCTTCTGTACATTCCTCTTCATCTCCCTCCCTATTCCCTTCCTTCCATATCTTCCTCACCTTCCTCCTTATTCAAATCCTCCTCGTCATCTTCCTAACACTCCCTTTGTGGCGCTATAAGAAGCACAAAAACAATCTCTCCCTTCCGTCCTTCCTTCCTCCCTTCGGCATCTCCCTGACCTCCTCCCTTATCCTTATCTCCCTTAATTGCATAAGAGCACCTCGTCACTCAGTCGCCTCCCTTATCTCGTTATACAACCGTCTGGACATCTAATTAGCGCACCTGTCCTTAACCTGACCTCCCGACCGGTTTCGTAATGAGTTTATTGTTGATACCCTCCTCACCTGAGCAGACGTACCTGTGTTTTTTTTTTTTTTTTTGAGGTCATATTGTCGATAGTTGATTTCGGTTGTCTGTGTTTTTAAGTTGTTTTTACGAGTTTATCATTTTTTTTTATTGTCCTGAGTTTTCTTTTTTTTTCTTTTTTTTCGTTTGTCTGTGTTTTGAAGTTGTTTTTATGAGTATCATTTTTTATTTTTTTTTATTGTCCCGAGTTTTCTTTTTTTTTCTTCTTTTTTTTTCGTTTGTCTGTATTTTGAAGTTGTTTTTACGAGTCTATCAATTATTTTATTTTTATCTTTATTTTTTGTGATTTTCTTATTTTTTTATCTAACTTTTATCTAACTTTCTTCCTCCTCTTCTTCCTTATCTCCCTCTCCTTCTTCTCCCTAATCTCCCTCCTTTCCTTCCAAGATGTTACTTTTTCATCTCTTTTTCTTACTGTTTTGGGGGGTTGTCTGTATTTTGAAGTTGTTTTTACGAGTCTATCATTTATTTTATTTTATTTTTATCTTTATTTTTTAGTGATTTTCATATTTTTTTTTATCTAACTTTTATCTAACTTTCTCCCTCCTCTTCTTCCTTATCTCCCTCTCCTTCTTCTCCCTAATCTCCCTCCCTTCCTTCCAAGATGTTACTTTTTATCTCTTTTTCTTACTGTCTTGGGGGGGGGGGGGGTCTGTATTTTGAAGTAATTTTCATTTTTTTTATCTAACTTTTATCTAACTTTCCTCCTCATCTTCTTCCTTATCTCCCTCCCCTTCTTCTCCCTAATCTCCCTCCTTTCCTTCCAAGATGTTACTTTTTAATCTCCTTTTCTTACTCTTCTTTTCTTCTGTACTTTCCTATTCTTTGTTTTTTCTTATCTTCCTTATCCTTGTCTTTCTTATCCTCATTAATTTTTTTTTTCTTTTTCACTTTTTTCCTTTTTTTTTTGTCTTTACTTATATCTAAACTTTATCTATACATTTTTTTTTTTTTTTACCGTGTTCTATTTGCTAAACATATTTTCTTCATCGTTTTTTTTGTGTTTTTTTTTTCATATATATTTTTTTGTCTTTACTTATAATTAAACTTTATCTCTCCATTCCTTCTTTTTTTTTGTGGGTTTTTTTGCCGTGTTCTATTTGCTAAACATATTTTCTTCATCGTTTTTTTTTTCATATATATTTTTTGTCTTTACTTATAATTAAACTTTATCTCCCCATTCCTTTTTTTTTTTACCGTGTTCTATTTGCTAAACATATTTTCTTCATCGGTTTTTTTTTCATATATATTTTTTTGTCTTTACTTATAATTAAACTTTATCTCTCCATTCCTTCTTTTTTTCTTACCGTGTTCTATCTGCTAAACATATTTTTTTCATCGGTTTTTTTTCAAATATATTTTTTTTTCGAAGTTACCCAAATAAAATGATCATCCTCGTTAATATCATTATTCTCTATCTTTACCTTCATCTCCATATCCTTTTAGTCTTCTTCCTCCTCCTCCTCCTCTTCCTCCTCCTCATCATCATTATCTCAAGTCAAATCAAAGAAACACACACACACACACACACACACACACACACACACACACACACACACACACACAGACACAGAC
>NW_026110392.1:47500-52500 GCF_024679095.1 Eriocheir sinensis | reverse complement strand
GTTCAGACGACAGTGTTCCTCTTATCGAAGTGAAAAAAAGTAGAATATATATATATATATATATATATATATATATATATATATATATATATATATATATATATATATATATATATATATATATATATATATATATATATGTATATATATATATTTAGACGAGTTTCTGATTTAAGTTCGTTTTCTTTAAGTTTTTAGTATTTAGGTTTAAGTTTTGAGCTACTCGTCTTCAAGTATTTTTTTTCGTTTTCCTCATTTCCCTTTCCCTTTCTTGAGCTGTACATTTTTGGCAGAGTCCGTACGGGTTCACATCTAGAGGAGTTCCTGGTTCAAGTTCGTTTTCTTTGAGTGTTCGCAGGTTTGCGTTGGTAGTCACGTGGTCCACATACGCGACCGTGGTCTGGCAACGGAATCAATACCACGCAAGCTATGTAACACTAAGCATGGGGGAGGCACGTGGGATGGACACAGCGGTATAGATTATGCTTCTTCGTGCGCCTCCCACGCCGCCTTCATCCTCCTCCAAGGCCGTTATCGCTTCAGAACAGCAGACCATCACCTCACACTCGGCCGCTCTCGTCTTCACCAATGTCTAGACGGCAACTGAATTTTTCTGTCGCGTTTGTATCATCAACGAATCCAGGTTTTTTATTTACTCTTTTTTTCTTTTGTTCTAATCACCAACCAGGTCTTGCACATTTTTCAAAACCTAACATTCATTTTTTCTAGTTTAATTGATTTGCTACGATCTTATTTTTTATTTACTCCTTTTTTATTCAAGGTATTGTATATTTTTCAAAACCTATCATTCATTTTTTTTTATTTACTCCTTTTTTATTCAAGGTATTGTATATTTTTCAAAACCTATCATTCATTTTTTTTTATTTACGCCTTTTTTATTCAAGGTATTGTATATTTTTCAAAACCTATCATTCATTTTTTCTAGTTTATTTGATTTCCTAACATCTTATTTTTATTTACTTTTTATTGTTCTAATCACCAACCAGGTATTGTATATTTTTCAAAACCTGTCAATCTTTTATTCTAGTTAATTCGATTTTCTACGATCTTATTTTTTATTTACTCTTTTTTTTTTCTAATCACCAACCAGGTCTTGTATATTTTTCAAAAGATATCATTCATTTCTTCTAGTTTAATTGATTTGCTAACATCTTATTTTTTATTTACTCTTTTTTTTCTTCTAATCACCAACCAGGTCTTGTATATTTTTCAAAACTTATAATTCATTTTTTTTTAGTTTATACGATTTGCTGCGATCTTATTTTTTATTTACTCTTTTTTTTGTTTTAATCACCAACCAGGTATTGTATATTTTTCTAAACCTATCATTCTCTCTTTCAGTTCGATTTGCTAGATTCTTATTTTCTGTCCTTCTTAACCACTTTTGTGTATTTCAGTCATGTCATCTCGCAGCCAAAACCTATCAATCTTTTTTTTTGTTTGTTTGTTTATTCGATTTGCAAACATTATATTTTCTGTCCTTCTTACTCACTTTATATATTTCAGTTAAGTTATCTCGCAGTTTCTTTCTACTTCTTTTTCTACTTCCATCTTATCTTTTTCGCACTTTTCTCCTGTTTTTTTTTTCCATTTCTTCATTTTTCCTTCTTCATTTCCTCTCAGTTTCTCCTATTTCCCGTATTTCTCTATTTTCTTGGCATTTTTGTTTTGGTCACCCTCTCAATTCCTCTTTTTTCTTCTTTATTTCCTTCCTTTCATCCTTTCCTTTTTCCCTTTCTCTATTTTCTTTGCATTTCTGTTTTGTCACCTCTCAATTCCTCTCTTTTTTCCTTCTTTCCTTCCTTCCTTTCCTCTTTCCCGTATTTCATTGTATTTCCTATTTTTCTATTTATTTTTGTCATCTCTCAATTTGTCTCCTTTTTTCTCTTCCTCCTTTCCTTCCAACATCTCCTCTTTACCTTATCCCTTTGTATTCTCTTTCTATTTCAATCTTTCTATTAATTTTCCTACTTATTTCTCGTCTTCTCTTCTCCTCTTCGTTTTTCTACTTCATTCTTTTCTCTTCTCCTATATATTTTTTCTATTTTATTCTCCTCTTCTCTTCTTTTTTATTTTTCTACTTAATTCTTTTCTCTTCTCCTATATATTTTTTCTACTTTATTTTCTGCTTCTCTTCTTTTTATTTTTCTACTTAATTCTTTTCTCTTCTCCTATTTATTTTCTACTTTATTCTCGTCTCTTCTTTTTATTTCTCTACTTTATATATCTCTTCCCTACGCAGCCTCACACCTCACACACCTCTCCTCCCGAAGCTGATCTCTCTTTTCCCGACTAATTACTTTCGTCTTTGTGGGAACAGCGATTGGCGGGCTTTTCTTTACACCTTTTTTCTGTTGCCCTTGAGCTGTTTCCTTACCTGTAAAAATAAAATGAGGTATGTCCCTTACTTCACCTTTTATCTCCCTCCTCCTACCTGTTCCCTGGTCTATAATTAGTTATCTTCAGGTGAGGCGAGACACAGGTAGACTTGCTCACGTGCGGCCTTCGAGCAGATGATAACAGTTTGAGATTCACAGGGTTACTAAAATTGTTGATATTACTACTATTACTACTACTACTACTACTACTACTACTGCATCTGCTACTACTATTACTACTATCTCAATTTATATATCTGTATCTATCATTTACGTATTTCAATAAGTCATCTCTAAGTTATTTTCTTCTATTTTTTTTTTATTCACTAACGTCTTTTATTTCTTGTTTTCCTACTTTTTTTCACATTTTTCTACTTCTCTTCATTTTTTTCCAGTTCCTTTCCTTCCAGTTTCTACGTATCTATCTATCTATTTCTTGTCTATCTATCCATCAATCTGGCTATCTATCTTTTATATATCTATCTCTTTCAACCTATCTATTAATTTCTCTATCTAGCTATCTTCGTCTCTCTCTCTCTCTCTCTCTCTCTCTCTCTCTCTCTCTCTCTCTCTCTCTCTCTCTCTCTCTCTCTCTCTCTCTCTCTCTCTCTCTCTCTCTCTATCTATCTATTCTATAATGTTAACCCTGCAATATAGTTTTCTTTAAGTCCAAAACCAGTCACAGAAAACCTCAAATGAAAGATAAACTAAAGGAAATACGTGATAGAAAACGCCTCTTACAATGGGGGACTTTAACATCTGCGAAGAGAACATAACGTAAGGAGTCTGCAAGAGGTGGGTCAGATTACACGGGGCAGCTCCTGTACACCAATCAACACTACCTATCCTTGCCTATCCCCACCTATTCTCCCTATCCATGCGCTCTGTCCTATTCTTGAAGGTGTCTATCGTACCTATCCATCCAGCATAACCTTATCATTTATTAACATCACGAAAGATTTACTTATCACAATTATTTAACGTGTAAGCGATAGACAGTTGCATAACGTAATTTAAATCTACGGAAAATGTGTTGCTATTTTAAGAACTACTGACCTATTTAAAATATAGCCTCACTTTCCCAAAATTCACTAGTTTTTAGCGTGAATAGGAAAAAACTACACAAATAAAAAAAAATGTTGATTGGCTTAAGAAAAATCTACTTCAATTAATCATATAAAAAAACTCATATTTTCTTATAATTTCCTAGTTTTGTTAAGCATGTATAGGCGTTCGGTCTCGCATACATCAACAAAAGGGCGAAAATTGGTCGGCGAGAGTTTGGGAATAATTCTTGAAGGGGCGACGGACCTAAAAGTTTGTGAAAGACGAGCTTAAACTCTTTCCGGGAGGTCTTGGAATTAATATTATTGAGTTATGGAGGAAAAAATATAGAAGAGTGAATTGGGGTTTAGTTAGGGAGTTTTCTTTTTTAATCTCTCTCTCTCTCTCTCTCTCTCTCTCTCTCTCTCTCTCTCTCTCTCTCTCTCTCTCTCTCTCTCTCTCTCTCTTAATATACTTTCTTTTCATTTCTTTAATTATTTTTATCCTATTCTTTCTCTCCCTTCCGTTCCTCTTCTCTCTCTCTCTCTCTCTCTCTCTCTCTCTCTCTCTCTCTCTCTCTCTCTCTCTCTCTCTCTCTCTCTCTCTCTCTCTCTCTCTCTCCCTCTCTCTCTCTCTCCCTCTCTCTCTCTCTCTCTCTCTCTCTCTCTCTCTCTCTCTCTCTCTCTCTCTCTCTCTCTCTCTCTCTCTCTCTCTCTCTCTCCCCTTCTATTTAATATTCACTTCTATTCGTTCAGGTCAATTATTTTCTGGAAAGTTGATATGAAAAGGGAAATAAATGGAAAATATAGAAGTAGCAGTAGTAGTAGTAGTAGTAGTAGTAGTAGTAGTAGTAGTAGTAGTAGTGATAGAGAATGTACCCAAGCAATACACACACACACACACACACACACACACACACACACACACACTTCAAATACTTCTAAGACTCTTTTCCACCTTTGCCAATTCAGGAGGAGGAGGAGGAGGAGGAGGAGGAGGAGGAGGTTAAACAGAGGCAAAAAATGAAAGTGAAAGAGGAAAGCTTAAAATGGAGAGAGAAGATTAGAAAACTTTATCTGGATGAAAGGAAGAGGAGGAGGAGGAGGAGGAGGAGGAGGAGGAGGAGGAGGAGGAGGAGGAGGAATGCGTGAAATATTTCTAAAGCCCAAAGCGTTTAAGGACAAACTCGTGTGTGTGTGTGTGTGTGTGTGTGTGTGTGTGTGTGTGTGTGTGTGTGTGTGTGTGTGTGTGTGTGTGTGTGTGTGTGTGTGTGTGTGTGTGTGTGTGTATGTGTGTGTGTGTGTTAAAAATAGATAGATAGAGAAAAAGACAGAATGATACAATAAAGAGAAAGAAAGAGAGAAAAGAAAGAGTAGGAGAAAAGAAAGAAAAAAGAGAAGGAAAAGAATAAAAGGAATGAAGAGAAAGGAAAGGAAAAGAAATTATAGGAAAAAAGAGAGAGAGGAAGAACGTAAGAGAGAGAGAGAGAGGAGATAAATGAAGAAAGAAAACGAGAAGAGAAAAACATTAAACAGTGAAGTAGACAAACCACTTCCT
>NW_026110392.1:27500-37500 GCF_024679095.1 Eriocheir sinensis | reverse complement strand
GAAGAAGAAGAAGAAGGAAAACGAAACCTTTTAAATCCTCTTCTTCGCTGTGTGTGTGTGTGTGTGTGTGTGTGTGTGTGTGTGTGTGTGTGTGTGTGGTGGAGTAAGAGAGTGAAACAGAAAGATACACACACACACACACACACACACACACACACACACACACACACACACATATTCACTACCATGGGTGGATGGACGTGTGTGTATGTGTGTGTGTGTGTGTGTGTGTGTGTGTGTGTGTGTGTGTGTGTGTGTGTGTGTTCGTGTGTGCGTGTTGAGGCAGTTTGCTTTTACACTTCAGCGCTTTGCCAAGAGAGAGAGAGAAGATAATAAACAAGTGACAGACAGACAGACTAAAACAGAGAGAGCTAATTCCTTCCTTCCTCCTCCACTGAAACCAGGAAACCACACTGAAGAGGAAGAGGAGGAGGAGGAAGAAGAGGGGGAGAGGAGGAGGAGGAGGAGGAGGAGGAGGAGGAGGAGGAGGAGGAGGAGGAAGAGGAGGAGGAGGAAGAGAGGGAGGAGGAGAGGAAACTGCCAAATGTGAGAAAGGAGAAGATACCTGAAGAAAATAAAAAGAAAGTAAAGAAGAAAATAAAAAGAAAGAAAAAAAGAAAGAAAAATTTACAGGTTGAATAAAAAAAAGAAGAAATTGAGAAAAAAAGAAATGGAGAAAAATGAGGGAAATTATAACAGGAATCGAACTTGTGAATAATATCATGAATCAAATAAAAATAATAATACGAGAAATAAAGAAAAAAGAAAGAAAAATATACAGGTTGAATAAAAAAGAGAAGAGATAAAGAAAAAAGAAATGGAGAAAAATGAGGAAAATTATAACAGGATTGGATATCTTGAATAAAAAAAAAATAATACGAGAAATAAAGAAAAAAGAAAAATATACAGGTTGAATAAAAAAGAGAAGAGATTAAGAAAAGAAGAAATGCAGAAAAATGAGGAAAATTATAACAGGAATCGAACTTGTGAATAATATCATGAAAAAAAAAAAAATAATAATACGAGAAATAAAGAAAGTAAAAAAAATCTAAATAAAATAAGAATAAAGTTATCATCATTTTACGAAGAAAGAAGAAAGCAAAAGAAACTGAAAAGAATATAAAAAAAATAAAGAAATAACCTAAAAAAACACAGAAAAGATTAAGAAAAGGAATAAAGAAAAAAATAAGGACAGTGAATTAAGAAAAAAAAAAGAATTGAGGAAAAGATTGACGCTCAAAAAAAAAAAGATAAAAGAAAAAAAGATTAACGAAAGAGAAATAGGAAAAAAAGAAGAGAAAGAAAATTAAAAAGAAGAAATAAACCTAACTGAAGACAAAACGAAGTGATTCAGCCCATTAGAGTATCCGAGAAGACCATTAGCGGGGAGGAGGAAGAAGAGGAAGAAAAGAAGACAAGGAAGAAAAGGCGAGTTTAAAGAGACACACCAAGAAGAAGAAAGAAAAGAATGATTAGAGGAAAGGAAAAACTCGAAGGAGGAAACTGAGGACAAATGAAGAAAAGCGAGAAGGAAGAGGAAGAAAAAGAAGACAAGGAAGAAAAGGTGAGTTTAAAGAGACACACGAAGAAGAAAGAAAAGAATGATTAGAGGAAAGGAAAACTCGGAGGAGGAAACTGAAGACAAAGGAAAGGCGAGGAGGAAGAAGAGGAAGAAAAAGAAGACAAGGAAGAAAAGGTGAGTTTAAGGAGACACACGAACAAGAAGAAAGAAAAGAATGATTAGAGGAAAGGAAAACTCGGAGGAAACTGAGGAAAAAGGAAAGGGGAGGAGGAAGAAAAGGAAGAAAAAGAAGACAAGGAAGAAAAGGTGAGTTTAAGGAGACACACCAAGAAGAAGAAAGAAAAGAATGATTAGAGGAAAGGAAAACTCGAAGGAGGAAACTGAAGACAAAGGAAAGGGGAGGAGGAAGAAAAGGAAGAAAAAGAAGACAACGAAGAAAAGGTGAATTTAAAGAGACACACCAAGAAGAAGAAAGAAAAGAATGATTAGAGGAAAGGAAAAACTCGAAGGAGGAAACTGAAGACAAATGAAGAAAACCGAGAAGGAAGAGGAAGAAAAAGAAGACAAGGAAGAAAAGGTGAGTTTAAGGAGACACACCAAGAAGAAGAAAGAAAAGAATGATTAGAGGAAAGGAAAACTCGAAGGAGGAAACTGAAGACAAAGGAAAGGCGAGGAGGAAGAAAAGGAAGAAAAAGAAGACAAGGAAGAAAAGGTGAATTTAAAGACACAAGAAGAAGAAGAAAGAAAAGAATGATTAGAGGAAAGGAAAACTCGAAGGAGGAAACTGAAGACAAAGGAAAGGCGAGGAGGAAGAAGAGGAAAGAAGACAAGGAAGAAAAATTGAGTTTAAAGAGACACACGAAGAAGAAAGAAAAGAATGATTAGAGGAAAGAAACTCGGAGGAAACTGAGGAAACAGGAAAGGGGAGGAGGAAGAAAAGGAAGAAAAAGAAGACAAGGAAGAAAAGGTGAATTTAAAGACACAAGAAGAAGAAGAAAGAAAAGAATGATTAGAGGAAAGGAAAACTCGAAGGAGGAAACTGAAGACAAAGGAAAGGCGAGGAGGAAGAAGAGGAAGAAAAGAAGACAAGGAAGAAAAGGTGAGTTTAAAGAGACACGAAGAAGAAGAAAGAAAAGAATGATTAGAGGAAAGGAAAACTCGGAGGAAACTGAGGAAAAAGGAAAGGGGAGGAGGAAGAAAAGGAAGAAAAAGAAGACAGGAAGAAAAGGTGAGTTTAAAGACACACCAAAAAGAAGAAAGAAAAGAATGATTAGAGGAAAGGAAAACTCGAAGGAAGAAACTGATGACGAAGGAAAGGGATGTGAAGAAAAGCGAGAAGGAAGAGGAAGAAAAAATGAAGAGGGGAAGAAAAAAAAGAAGAGAAAATATGCAAAGGAATAAAAAGTGAAGAAGAAGAAATAAAAAGCAGGGGAAGAGAAGAAAAAAGAAGAAAAGAATTACTTAAGAAAAGGAAAAAAATACGAAGAAAATAGAAAACAGGAAGAAAGAAAAGAGAAAATATATATATAGACGTGAAAAGATAAGATACAAAATAAGGAAAAGATAGAAAAATACGTGATAAGAAAAGAAGACAGAGAGAGAGAGAGAGAGAGAGAAAACAATTAAATAAACAATTCAACAAATCAAGTTAAAAAATAAAAGCAATAAGGGCGTAAGAGATTAAAAAGAGTAAAAATAGAGAGAATCTGAATTGCGTAGAAAATAAAAAGAAAATAAACAAAATAAATCTAGCGTAAAGAGAAGGTTTAAAAGGGAAGGAAGGGAAGAATGTGGTACAGGAAAGAATTATGTTAAAGGAGAGAGAGAGAGAGAGAGAGAGAGAGAGAGAGAGAGAGAGAGAGAGAGAGAGAGAGAGAGAGAGAGAGAGAGAGAGAGAGAGAAATAAACAAATAAAAAGAAAGAAAATGAAAGAAAATAAAAGAAAGAAGAAGAGGAAGAAGAAGACAAAGAAAGAGGAAAGAAAGAAAATAAAGAAAGAAAGAAAGGAAAAAAGAAAGAAAAACGATGAATGAATGAGAGATAGAGAGAGAGAGAGAGAGAGAGAGAGAGAGAGAGAGAGAGAGAGGTAGAGAGAGAGATAGAGAGAGAGAGAATCCCCAATCCTTCCAGGTAAACTAATTACTTTCACCTGCAGCTAAATATGAAATAAAAGACACTTGATCGCCCGGGACAAACTTTCTATTTTCATACTTTCCTTTTTTCCTTCTTCATTTCCCTTTATTTTCCTTTACGTTAACTTCCGGTCCATGATG
The DNA here is from genome assembly GCF_024679095.1 of Eriocheir sinensis. NCBI lineage: Eukaryota > Metazoa > Arthropoda > Malacostraca > Decapoda > Varunidae > Eriocheir > Eriocheir sinensis. The sequence continues at coordinate 33,705 of NW_026110392.1, read as the reverse complement.
AATGATATGAATGGAAATGATGATATGAAAATGAGGAAGATAATGAGAAAGGAGTAGGAGAAGAAGATGAAGAAGAAGAAGAAGAAGAAAATGAAGAAGAAGAAGAAGAAGAAGAAGAAGAAGAAGAAGAAGAAGAAGAAGAAGAAGAAGAAGAAGAAGAAGAAGAAGGGGAGCAGAATCACAACAGAGAATATGAATAATAATAAAAAATAAGAAGAAGAAGAAGAAGAAGAAAAAGAAGAAGAAGAAGAAGAAAAAAAAAGAAGAACAGGAACAGAATCATGAAAAATAAAAAATAATAATAACAATAATAAGAATAAGAAGAAGAAGAACAACAAAAAAAAAAAGAAGTAAAAGAACAAGAAGATCAAGAAAAGCGAACAAAAACAAGGCCAAGAAAAATAACAACAATAATAATAATAAAAATAATAATAATAAAATAATAAAAAATAAATAAATAAAATAATAAAAAAAATCTTCACCTCTCGCGCGCTTTCGAAAAATACGAAATGTTCGCGATAAATATGGAAAGGTCATACTCGCAGGGGGGAGGAGGAGGAGGAGGAGGAGGAGGAGGAGGGGAGGGTGTTAAAATGATCGAATCTACGTGTGTGTGTGTGTGTGTGTGTGTGTGTGTGTGGAGAGAGAGAGAGAGAGAGAGAGAGAGAGAGAGAGAGAACGATATTAGATAGAGAGTGAGAAAGAAAGGGAGGGAAGTATGGAGGGAAGGAGAGAAAGAAGGAAAGGAAGGAAGAAAGGAAGGAAGGAAGGAAAGAAGGAAGAAAGGAAGGGAGGGAAGGAAGGAAAGAAAAGAAGGAAGGAAGGAAGGAACAATATTATGGAAGAAAGGAAAGAAATAAAGAAGGAAGAAAGGAAGGAAAGAAAGAAGGAAAAGAAGGAAACGAAGAAGGGAAAGTAGATAGATATATAGAAAGAAAAATACAATAAAATAAGAAAAAAAAGAAAAAACAAGAAAAACAAAAGAAAAACAAACAAAAAATAAAGAAAAAAAGTATGATAGACGGTTGTAGAAATTTCCTTTATTTTTATACAGAGAGAGAGAGAGAGAGAGAGAGAGAGAGAGAGAGAGAGAGAGAGAGAGAGAGAGAGAGAGAGAGAGAGAGAGAGAGAGAGAGAGAGAGAACCGAGGGCGGGCAAGGTTGCGAGTCGAGTTGACGGTCAGTTCCTCATCGACTTTGGCAGCAGGAGGTTGTGTCGCACCTACTTGAGTCCCGCCAGAGTGACCTAACCCTCCTGACCTCCCCTGTGAGCCCCCGCCGCAGGACACTCTCGGGGGATGGTTGACCTCTGACCTGACCTGACCCTGGAGGCCTGAAAAAGGAAGAGCTGTTTTTGAGGAGAATTTAGGAGAGGAAGGAAAAAGTTTTGAGATGTTGAGATACCTGTCCAAATTCTCCTTCTCATCTCGTTGCAACAGGTAAGTGAGAGAGAGAGATGGAGAGAAGGAGAGATGAGAGAGAGAGAAATATGCAAGGAAAGAAATGAAGGAAGAATTTAAAGAAGAAAAAAGAAAGGATAGAAGGAATGGAGGTAAAGGGGAGGAATATGTGAGAGAGAGAGAGAAGGAATGGAATGAAAGGAAGGGATGAGAGAAGGAGAGAGAGAGAGAGGAAGAAATATATACGGAAGAAATGAAGGAAGAATTTAAGAAAAGAAAAAAGGATAGAGGAATGGAGAGAGAGAAGGAGAGAATATGAGAGAGAGAGAGAGAGAGTAGAGATAAGAAAGAGGAGAATAAGAGAAAAAAGAAGAGAAAAGATTAAAAGAATGAAGAAAACAGAGGAAGAAATAATAAAGAAGGAGAAAAAGAAGAGAAGGGAAAAAAGAAGAAAATATTAAAATGAAGGAAAATTAAAGAAAAAAATACAAAAAAGAAGAAAAGGAAAAGAAAGAGAGAAAAGAAAAAAGGAAAGAAAATGTAGAGGAAGAAAATACAAGGAAAAAGAAAAGGAGTGGAAGAAAAAGAAGAAGAAAAGAAGAAGAAGAAGAAGAAGAAGAAGAGGAAGATAAAGGGAAGGGAGTGAGGGAGGGAATATTATGTGTGTGTGTGTGTGTGTGTGTGTGTGTGTGTGTGTGTGTGTGTGTGTGTGTGTGTGTGTGTGTGTGTGTGTGTTTGTGTGTGTGTGACAGGTGGTAATTAAAGTTCTTATGGGCAGGTAAGATTGTTCGTTCGTCCGTTTGGTGCTACCATCATTATTATTATTATTATTATTATTATTATTATCATTATTTTTAGTCTTTATTTTTTTCGTTTCTGTTTTTTTCTGTTTCTTTTTCATTTCGTTTTGTCAGGTTGAAAAAAATATTATGAAAAGTTATGAAAATGAGAAAAAAAGAAAAAAATGATGAAAATAATGAATAAAAATAAAAGAAAATAAGAAAAAGAATAAGAAAAAGTAAGAAATAAGAAAAGAAAAGAGGAAGTATTTCGAGATATAATAAAAATAATAATGATAATAAAATAAAGGAAATGAAAGGAAGAGAGAAAATATAAAAAAAAAGAATAAGGGGAATGAGTAACTACAATAATAATGATGATAATAAAATAAAGGAAATAAAAGGAAGAGAGAAAACAGAATAAGGGAAATGGGAAACTAAAATAATGATAATAAAATAAAGGAAATAAAAGGAAGAGAGAAAACAGAATAAGGGAAATGGGAAACTAAAATAATAATGATAATAAAATAAAGGAAATAAAAGGAAGAGAGAAAACAGAATAAGGGAAATGGGAAACTAAAATAATAATGATAATAAAATAAAGGAAATAAAAGTAACAGAGAAAAAAGAATAAGCGAAATTCGAAACTAAAATAATAATGATAATAAAATAAAGGAAATAAAAGGAAGAGAGAAAACAGAATAAGGGAAATGGGAAACTAAAATAATGATAATAAAATAAAAGAAATAAAAGGAAGAGAGAAAACAAAATAAGGGAAATGGGAAACTAAAATAATGATAATAAAATAAAGAAATAAAGGAAGAGAAAACAAAATAAGGGAAATGGAAACTAAAATAAAAAGGTAAGAGGGTACTTGATAAATTTTCCAAATATTACTTTATATTCATTCCATTCCTGTATATTCTCCCTCCATTCCCTCCTTCCCTTCTCTCTCTCTCTCTCTAACCCTTCCTCTCTCTCTCTCTCTTCTGCCCCTTCCTTTCCCTTCCTCGTATCCCTTCCTTCTCTCCATTTCCCCTCCCCTTCCCTTCTTCCCCTTCCTTTCCCTCCTCGTAACCCCTTCTCCTCCACATCACCTCTTCTTTCTCCCTTCCTCCTCCTCCCCTGACTTTCCCTTCGCTCTTTCTTTCTCTCTCCTCCTATCCTTCTTCCCTTTGCTCTTGTTTGTTTCATCTCTTCTCATCTCTCTCTTTTTCTAATTCTCTCCTTTTCTTCCTTTTCTTTCTTTTATCTTCTCTATTTTCTTTTCCTCCTTTTCCCTTCCTTTCCTGTCTTTTCTTCTTTGGTACGATTCTTTTCCCATCCTTTGAAACTCCTGTTCTTTTTCCTTCCGTTCCTATCCTTTCCTTTCCCTTCTCTTCCTTTCTTCTTTTCCCTTCCTCCCCTTTCTTTCCCTTCCATCCCTGTCCTTCCCTTCCCTTCCCCTTACTTATCTTCCCCCCCCTTCCCTTCACATCCCATCCCATCCCTTCCCTTCCCTACCTTTTCCATCTCCTCCCATCCCATCCCTTACAACTCCTCTCCTTCCCTCCCCTTCCCTTTCTCTTCTAACCTTACACCTTTTCCTTCCCTTCCTTCCCTCCCATCCCCTTCTTTCCCATCCATTCCCATCTCTTACAACTCCTTTCTTTCCCTCCCCTTCCCTTTCCTTCCCTCCCATCCCCTTCTTTCCCATCCATTCCCATCCCTTACAACTCCTCCCCTTCCCTCTCACTTCTAACCTTTCCCTTCCCTTTCCTTCCCTTTCCTTTCTTTCCCATCCTTTCCCATCCCTTACAACTCCTCTCCTTCCCCCTTCCCTTCCCTTCCCTTTCCATCTCCTCCCATCCCATCCCTTACAACTTTTCTCTCATTTTCCTTTCCTTCCCTTCCCTTCCCTCCCCTTCTCCCCCATCCCTTCCCTTCACTTGTATAGCTTTAGGTAATTGATTCATTTACAAGAGGCATTTGTTGTCCAGCCTTGAAGAATTCTGTACTTTTTTTGTTCTTTTCTTTTACCTTTTTTTTCTTGATTTTTTTTTATCCTTTGTTTATCTTTATTTTTTATTTATTTTATTTTCTTCTTTATTTTCTTTTTATTTTTTATTTTCTCTTCTTCTTTCTTTTTCTTCTTTATTTTCTTTATTTTTTATCCTTTCTTTATCTTTATTTTTTATTTATCTTATTTTCTTCTTTATTTTCTTTTTCTTTTTTTATTTTCTCTTCTTCTTTCTTTTTCTTCTTTATTTTCTTTATTTTTTATCCTTTCTTTATCTTTATTTTTTATTTATCTTATTTTCTTTTTCTTTTTTTTATTTTCTCTTCTTTCTTTTTCTTCTTTATTTTCTTTATTTTTTTATCTTTTCTTTATCTTTATTTTTTTTATTTCTCTTGTCTTTATTTCGTTTATTATTATTTTCTTTAACTTCATTCTTTCCTTTCTTTCTTTTTTTCTTTCTTTTCCTTTATCTCTGTTTCCTTATCTTTATCTTTTATTATAATTCTTTTTTATCTTATTCTTTCCTTTATCTTTATTTCCCTTCGTCTTTATTTCGTGTATTTCGATTCTCTTTATTTTTCGAATTTATTTTCTTATTTATTACATTATTTTCTGTTTATTTATTTATATTTCTTTTTTTTGGTCTATTTTATTTACTTATTCTATTTATTTATTTATTTTTTCGACTTTATTTTTTGTTTGAGAAGAAAAAAATAGGAAAAAAATAATTCCTGTCCGTTTTATTATTTTTTCCTTGTTTATTTTCTTTATTTTCTTATTTATTACATTATTCTTTATTTATTTATTTAGTCTATTTTTTTCTCTATTTTATTTATTTATTTTTCGGGTGTACTTTTTTTCTTCATCTTAATTACTTTATTCTTTATTAATCTATTTATTATACTTATTTCGGGTCTATTTTATTTACTTATTCTATTCATTTCTCTATTTTTTCGAGTTTTTTGTTTGTTTGACAAGAAAAAAAAAAGAAAAAAAGTTAATTCCCGCCAATTCCTATTTTTTCTGGTTTTCGTGTTTTTTTTCTTTTTTTTCTTTTGTTTTGTTCGGAAAGAAAAAGTTGTGCCGAGCGATTTGCGATTCCGAAAGTTTTTTATTTATATTTTTAAGCCAGATTTTTTTTTTACTTTTGTTTTTGTTGTTGTTGTTTTTGGTTGTTGTTGTTGATGGTGTTTAGTTTACTTTTTTGAAGAGATTTTGCGTGTGTGCATGTGTGTTTGTGTGTGTGTGTGTGTGTGTGTGTGTGTGTGTGTGTGACTACTACTACTACTACTACTACTACTACTACTACTACTACTACTACTACTACTACTACCACTACTACCACTACTACTACTACCACTACTACTACTACTACCACTACTACTACCACTACTACTACTACTACCACTACTACTACTACTACTACTAAAACAACTACTATATATTTTTTCCTTCATTTCTTATCTCCATTCTAAAATATCATCCCTGGGCTGCACTAATTCATGCTAGCATAATCTATTTAAGTGCCGGCCGTGTCTGCGCTAAAATTTACAGCATTTGACTTAGTTGCAACCTATGTACACAGTAGAGTGTTGGCTAATAATTATTCTAATAGGCCAGAAAATAATTCACGTCAACTAAATATATCGTATTGTCGGCATCATCATTTATCAGTTTATTTTCCTCAAGAGATTTGGTTACCGTAATGCCAAATACAAAATGGTTCATCCAGTTTCGTGTATTTAATAACATGTAATACTCCACTGACTTGTAGTAATTATTTTCTTTTGTGTACCGAAAGAGACAGCCTTGGTTTTAGCTGTTTCAAATTTACAGTCACACCTTTTTTTCATTCCAAGCACGAACACTTAGGATAAAAGTTAACCCGTCTGCTGCGATTGGCACGGATTTGGCCTTCACTGGTAGCCTGGTAACATACACTCCCAGGTCTTTCTCTGCCTCTGTGGTGGATAGTGGAGTGTTTCCCATGTGGTATTGGTGTGCTGGATATCCCTTCACTGGTAGCCT
>NW_026110392.1:2500-17500 GCF_024679095.1 Eriocheir sinensis | reverse complement strand
ATGCGCTGAGCACACACAGAGGGGTCTCTATCCTGGAAGCAATAATCATTCCACGGGAATTCGGAAAAGTACATCCTCAGGTCGTCCCACCGAGCTGAAGCAAAATGCCAGAAGCATCGCCTCTTCGGTGGGTCCAGAGGATGTACAGGAGCGATAGGACAGGATACAGAAATAAGGTTATGATCGGAGGAGCCCAACGGAGAGAACAGTTTGACAAAGTAAGCAGAAGGGTTAGAGGTAAGGAAGAGGTCTAGAATGTTGGGCCGGTCTCCAAGACGGTCGGGAATACGTGTAGGGTGCTGAACCAACTGCTCTAGGTCGTTGAGGAGAGCAAAGTTGTAGGCTTGTTCACCAGGCTGGTCAGTGAAAGAGGATGAAAGCCAAAGCTGGTGGTGAACATTGAAATCTCCCAAGATGGAGATTTCAGCGAAGGGAGAGTGGGTCAAGATGTGCTCCCTTTAGAGTTCAAATAGTCAAAGAGTTTTACATAGTTAGTAGAGTTAGGTGAGAGATAAACAGCACAGATGTATTTAGTAGTAGAATGACAATGAAGTCTTAGCCAGATAGTCAAGGTCGTGGGCACGAGAGCAAGTGATGTCGTTGCGCACGTAGGCGCAACATCCAGCTTTGGATTGAAATTTAGGATAGAGATAGTAGGAGGGAACAGAGTAGAGATTGCTGTCAGTAGCCTCAGAAACCTGTGTTTCGGTGAGGAAGAGAAGGTGAGGTTTAGAGGAGGAGAGATGGTGTTCCACAGAATGAAAATTAGAACGAAGACCGCGAATGTTGCAGAAATTGAGAAGAAAAAGGCTCGAGGAGTTATCAAGACACCTCTCAGGTCGGAAGCCAGAAGGGGAGTCCTCCCTGGGGGAATTTGTGGTTCAAGGCATGGTTATTGAACGCCATTTTGAGTCTTGAATTTTGGGAAAAGGTGTGTGTGTTGTGTGAATGTAGTGTGGTGTGGATAGAACAGGATATGTCTTTAGAGAGCATGCTGAACTACTCTCCGGTGCAGATGAGACAATAAGGAAACGGTTAGTGGGGTAAAGGGAAGGGTCTTTGGAGGGCTTCAGCACCCTCCTCCCTATTCCCATACCTCAGGGAGTGGTTGCAGTTCTGGTAGGTGTCTTACAACAAGTAAAATACTAAATAAAGTGAAAAAAAGATAAGGAAAAGAGTAAAGAAAAAAAAACGAAATAAAGAAAGGAGAGAGAGAGAGATGATGGAGATATATGAAAAATCACACACACACACACACACACACACACACACACACACACACACACACGCACACACACACACGCAAAATCGGGAAATATATAAACATGATCGAAAGAGAGTGTGAAACGCGCTGGAAAGATTAAAACTCTCTCTCTCTCTCTCTCTCTCTCTCTCTCTCTCTCTCTCTCTCTCTCTCTCTCTCTCTCTCTCCATATCTACTGAAACAGATTAATGGAACACACAAAAAAATCACCCTATTTATTAACTTTTCAAATCCGTTTAACCATTTTTCTTCTTATTATCATTTTTACTATTTTTATTATTTTTATTATTATTATTATTTTTCGAACGCTGTTTCGTCTAGTTTATTACAACGTTTTGGAAATAGTTTTGGAAATAACACAACGAGCGAAACGTCGAGTGTGTGTGTGTGTGTGTGTGTGTGTGTGTGTGTGTGTGTGTGTGTGTGTGTGTGTGTGTGTGTGTGTGTATATGATGTGTGAGTGTGTGTGTGTGTGTGTGTGTGTGTGTGTGTGTGTGTGTGTGTGTGTGCTGCCTTTATTAGTTAAGGATTTAGGGCAGAGGAAGAGGAGGAAACATGGAAACATGGAAACATGGACTAGCAGGCAGCAGAAAGCCTGTTGGCTCATTACTAGGCTGCCTGCGTTCAGTGATTTAATCAATCCGTTTGCCACAGGAGTGGCTTGCAGGGAAGGATTAAAGCACTTGTGTACCTACTCTTGGACACGTTCAGTTCACTCCCGATGCAGCAAAGTGGCGATCAATGCGTTTCTTGAAGGAGTTGATGGTCTCTGCGCTAACCACTTCTGCAGGAAGGCTGTTCCAGTGGCGAACAACTCTATTTGAGAAATAACTCCTGCCGATGTCGGTATTGCATCGCTTTGCTTGAATTGTTTTCCGTTGTTTCTTGTTCTCAGGTTGGTTTGTAGCGTGAAGAGTTTGGAGTGATCAACGTTGCTGAGGTTGTTCAGGTACTTAAAGACTTGTATCATGTCTCCCGCAGTCGTCTCTTTTCCAACGTGAAGAGGTTGAGTCGCTCGAGTCGTGCTTCATATGGTTTCTTCCTAAGTGATGGTATCATATTCGTGGCGCTGCGCGGTACGCTCTAAAGTAATTCAAGGTCTTTCCTGTAATTTGGATACCAGAATTGCACGGCGTATTCAGGTGGGGCCTTACCAGCGAATTATACAAGGATAACATAACTCCCGGCGTCTTGTATTATAAGTTACTCGATATGAACCCAAGCATTGTATTGGCTTTCTTACAGGCGGACTTGCAGTGTTTTGTTTGTTTCAAGTCACTGCTGATGGTGACCGAGGTCTCTTTCCTCTTGCACAACATGTAGTGGTTCGCCACCCATGTGGTATGTGTGTTGCTGTTTCTGGATCCGATATGCATTACTTTACATTTGGTAGTGTTGAAGGACATCTGCCATTTTTGACCACCAGTGATCAGGTCCAGGTCTCTCTGGATAATTTCGCAGTCTGCCGTTGTGAGGGCCTTCCACCCACCTTTGTGTCGTCAGCAAATTTTGAAAGATTGGATTTTAATCCAAGTTCTAGGTCGTTGATATATATGATGAAAGTATGGGTCCCAGCACTGACCCTGTGGCACTCCACTTGTGACCAGGAGCCACTCGGAGGCCTGTCCGTTGAGTACAACTCGTTGTTTTCTTCCAGTGAGCCAGTCTTTGATCCACGATGTCAGATCGTCGCCTAACCCCGCCGACTTAAGTTTCTTGAGGAGTCTTTCGTGGCACTTTGTCAAAGGCTTTCTGAAAGTCTAGATATATAACATCACTGGGGATATGATTATCCCAGTTTTCATAGATACCTTGGAAGAAGTCCAATAAATTGGTTAAGCATGAGCGCTTATTCCTGAAACCGTGCTGAGCATCGGAAATGATGTTGTTGTCTTCAAGGAACCTAACGAGTTTGTCTCTGATGATCTTCTCGAGGATTTTTCCGGCCACTGAGGTCAAACTGATTGGTCTGTAGTTTAGGGCCACACTTTTGTCTCCCTTTTTGAAGATCGGTGTTACGTTCGCTTGTTTCCAGTCTTTCAGAACTTTGTTTTGTTGTATTGACAGATTGTAGATGTCAGTGAGTGGCTTGAGGATTTGCTGCTTGAGTTCCTTGAGCAGTCTGGGTGACAAGTCGTTGGGTCCGGTGGACTTGCTTGTCTCGAGTTTGTCTAGGTACTTTTTTACATCCCGTTCTTCGATTGGGCGAATTTCTAGGGGAGTGATTCCCATCGGTGGGGTAGGGCTCTCCGGTACGGACTGGGTGTTCTCGACCGTGAACACAGACGCGAAGTTTCTGTTTAGGATTTCGACCATTTGTCTGCTGTCCAGTGTTAGTACGTCACTTTCATCTTTTAGGAGACCGATATTGCTTTTTGTCTTCTTTTTGGTTCTTATATACGTGAAGAACTTCTTCGGGTTGGACTTGGCTTCGCGCGCAATCTGCTTTTCATAGTCGCGTTTACGCTGGTGTATGAGAGATCTGCAAGCTCTCAGGCTTTGATGGTACTGTTCGCGAGCCTCGTCAGTGCTGTTGTCCTTTAGCAAGTTTTATTTTCTCTTCTTTAAATTAATTGCCTGTTGAACTTGGGTAGTCATCCATGGTGGGCTTGTGGCATTATTTGTTCTCATAGTCATCATGGGAACAGTTGTTCTCTCTACCTCTAGGAGTTTGTTCTTGAAACCGTTCCACGCGCCGTCCACAGGAGTGAGGGTCATGAGTTCCCATGTTGTCTGGGTTAGCAGCTCACGAGCGAGATTAAAATTGGCTCTTTTGTAGTCTGGAATCCTGGACGTGTTTTCGGTGAGTTCATGGTCTGTTCTGATCTTTAGGCGAATTAGGTGATGGTCGCAACCACTTAGTTTTTCGCCGACCTGACATTCACGCGTGAGATCTGAATCACTCACGAGTACTAGGTCTAATAATAATAATTCTCTTGTCGGTTGGGTAACAATCTGAGTTAGAAAAGTGTCCTCTAACATTTCGAGCAATCTGTTACCCTCCCGATCTCCAATCATCGAGGTCCAGTCAATGTTGGAACAGTTAAAGTCCCCGATAATGACTGACTGTTTGTTTTGTGTTATGGTGTGAATTTCCTCGTACAACGCTTCGTCGTCCGCTGCTTGTTGCTTTGGAGGTCTGTAAACGGTTCCAATCGTTATTTTGTTGTGCTTGCTAGTCTCCAGTTCGACATATACAGAGTCATATTTTCTGAGTCCTCTTTGGATATTTTCACGGCCGGGTATTTGTTCTTGACGTAACATATAACACCTCCTCCTTTCTTGTGAAGTCTGTTCTTGTAGAAGCTCTCGTATCCCGGAATTGAGAATTCGGTCATTAGGTGGTCAGAGGTGGCCCACGTTTCGGTGATGGCAATCACGTCCGGTCTTTCTACGTCAACGTAGGCAAGTAACTCATCCCGTTTGGGTATTAAGCTCCGCGCGTTGGTGTATAGAACAGAAATGTCCTTTTTGCCTTCAGTGCTTCGAGGCACAGTAGTCCGGTGTCTGCGTGTGTTTTCTGTTGGAGGCCTTGGTGTATGATGGGCGGTCTCTTCTGGTTGGTTGTTTACGATACTTTGGTGCCCCTCCCGCGCTCGGAGTTTTTTGAGTACAAAAGTACCTCCTCGTTCAGCAACCTACCAAGCCGTGCTGAGCCAAGCGCATTGAGGTGAAGACCGTCAGGACGGAAGAGGTCGGGTATATCATAGAAATGATCCGACAGACATGCGAACGAAACTTCCTCGTCCTGACAGAGGTGCTTCAATCTGTTGTTGATGTTTGACGCCTTTCTGTGGAAGCCTGTGAAGGCGTTGATTCTCGGAAGAATCCCGGAGACAATGATGTGGCGTGACTTTTCCTTGTAGCAGCGGATTACTCGTCGGTAGTCGGCTAAAATTTCCTCCGTGCTCGTTGTTTGAACGTTGTTCGTGCCAGCGTGCAAAAGAAAGAGTGTGTCCTGTTCTCTGTGGTCTGAGACTAAGTCTGCCGCTTCTTCTATATCTTGTAGTTTTGAACCAGGAATACAGTAGCGTCTCCTGTTCTTGATACTTCGTCCACAGAACTCAGTCAATTGTTCTCTAATAATGCTGTCACCCACCAGTTTTATGTTAACCTTGGTGTTGGCCCTTGATCCGGGGAAGTGTGATCCGTCTTCACAGGAGATTGCTGGGAGGATGGTCTTGCGTCTTCGTCTGCAAGCTAAGGAGGAGAAGGAGGAGGAGGAGGAGGAGGAGGAGGAGGAGGTGTAGGAGGAGGAGGAGGAGGAGGAGGAGGAGGAGGAGGAGGAGGAGGAGGAGGAGGAGGAGAAGAAGGAGGAGCTCGGAGGCAGACTGAAGGAAAACCATAATGCGTCCTGCGTCCTGCCGATGTCGCCAATGTTTCTTTCAGGAGTTAGTGGGTCTTGGGAGGCGGACGAACCATGGAAGAGGAGGAGGAGGAGGAGGAGGAGGAGGAGGAGGAGGAGGAGGAGGAGGAGGAGGAGGAGGAGGAGGAGGAGGAGGAGAAGGTTGGTTTTGTAGTCTGCCTTAATAAGGACTGGAAGTATCGAAGAAGCGAAAAACAAGTGTTCGAAAGTCTTGTTACTTCCAGGCCAACTTTTACTTTCGGTAGCTTTTCCGACTACTTTACACACACACACACACACACACACACACACACACACACACACACACACACTCTCTCTCTCTCTCTCTCTCTCTCTCTCTCTCTCTCTCTCTCTCTCTCTCTCTCTCTCTCTCTCTCTCTCTCTCTCTCTCTCTCTCTCTCTCTCTCTCTCTCTCTCTCTCTCTCTCTCTCTCTCTCTCTCTCTCTCTCTCTCTCTCTCTCTCTCTCTCTCTCTCTCTCTCTCTCTCTCTCTCTCTCTCTCTCTCTCTATCTCTCTCTCTCTCACTCTCTCCTCTCTCTCTCTCTCTCTCTCTCTCTCTCTCTCTCTCTCTCTCTCTCTCTCTCTCTCTCTCTCTCTCTCTCTCTCTCTCTCTCTCTCTCTCTCTCTCTCTCTCTCTCTCTCTCTCTCTCTCTCTCTCTCTCTCTCTCTCTCTCTCTCTCTCTCTCTCTCTCTCTCTCTCTCTCTCTCTCTCTCTCTCTCTCTCTCTCTCTCTCTCTCTCTCTCTCTCTCTCTCTCTCTCTCTCTCTCTCTCTCTCTCTCTCTCTCTCTCTCTCTCTCTCTCTCTCTCTCTCTCTCTCTCTCTCTCTCTCTCTCTCTCTCTCTCTCTCTCTCTCTCTCTCTCTCTCTAACGTGGATCGATCGTCTGTCCATAGTTTAGTGTGCTCTTCATTCTAAGCCCCAGCGTAAGGTAAACTTTAAGAGGGCTGCCCATTATTCCTACCTGTTCAACAATTAATTAATTTCCTAAAGACCCCCCCTGCCCACCTTTCTATCCTGATTCATCCCTCCCTCCATCCTTCCTTTATTCGCCTTTTTCCTCCTTTCCATCATCTGTGTCTTCCTACCTTTCCCAACCCTCCCTTCACTGTCGCTTTCTTTCCCTCCTTTTTTCATCCAATAATTCCCCTCTTCTCTCGACTCGCTCTTTCTTTCTACCGCAGTCATGTTTTTCACCACCCTCAACTATATTTCCTCCTTTTTCTCAAACATTCTTTTCCTCTATTTCCCCCTTCGTAGTGTATCATATTATGTTTCCTTCTCTTTTATCCATTTGACCGTCCTTTTCTTTTTCTTTCCCTTCCTTTCATACACCTTTCTTTATCTTTCTTCCTCCCTGCGTAGCTCCTATCATACCGTCGTCATTCCTCCATCTTCACTCCTTTCCTATTTATGTTCCTCCTACTTCCTCCCTCCTCCTCTCTCCTTCTCTCACCCTTCATCCTACAACTTCATCCTGCTTCATCTCTCTCTCTTCCTTCCCTGATCCGTTATTCGTTATTCCCTCCATTCCTCTCCGTCATTCCACCATCTTCACTCCTTTCCGATTTATGTTCCTCCTACTTCCTCCCTCCTCCCCTCTCCTTCTCTCACTCTCCTTCATCCCACCACTTCATCCTCTCTTTCTTCCTCCCTGACCCATCCGTTTTGCCCTCCTTCCTGTCCCAGCTCTCCCTCTCTCTCGCCAGACTTTACAGGCCAACAGGTGAGTTTGAGCAGTGAGCAAACTTCAGGTAATTAGTCACACGTGCATGGAAAGGTGACCGAGAGCAGGTAAGGCTCACACCAGTACACCTGACATTATTGAGTTTGTCCGTGTGTGGGGGTAGGGTGGGGGGAGGAGGTATGTGTGTGTGTGTGTTTATGAGAGAGAGAGAGAGAGAGAGAGAGAGAGAGAGAGAGAGAGAGAGGTGTTTCATTTTCTCTCTCTCTCTCTCTCTCTCTCTCTCTCTCTCTCTCTCTCTCTCTCTCTCTCTCTCTCTCTCTCTCTCTCTCTCTCTCTCTCTCTCTCTCTCTCTCTCTCTCTCTCTCTCTCTCTCTCTCTCTCTCCGTTTACAATTCAGTTTTCATTCTTAATTTCTGTCATAATTTTAAGAAGAGAGAGAGAGAGAGACACATTAGCGTTAATTCACAGATAACCAAGTCTTTGTTATTTTTATTAGAGAAACCATAATACAAACTATGAAAAAGACAGAGTGCCACTCAACGCTGCGGAGATTGAGTGTAGCACCGCTTTTAGAGACACGGGAAGACCAACACGGAAACATGAAAATAACAGCTGGTGAAAATATTAATCATTACTATGTACCCGGCAAAGGAACTCGCGCTAAATGTGAATAAATGTCAAAAAGATATGCATGGAATGTTTAATGTGAGTGCGTTTTTCACACCTTTAGAAGCGAGCACTTGCAGGTGCTTTCAGGTGGGCGGCGTATATATATTCCGTGTTTGTTTTACGGTTTTATTTGTGTGTGTGTGTGTGTGTGTTGGTGTGAGGCGCGTTCTTAAACTGCCTTATTAACATATATATATTTTCTCAAACACAAAGACGAGCAGTTACATACTGGGAGAGAGAGAGAGAGAGAGAGTTTGTCTGTCCGACTTTTAATGTGGGGCAATGTTTTGAACTGTGAATATATAAAGTGTGTGTGTGTGTGTGTGTGTGTGTGTGTGTGTGTGTGTGTGTGTGTGTGTGTGTGTGTGTGTGTGTGTGTGTGTGTATCTGACGACATTTTATAGCTTAAATACTGTTATTAAATGTGTTAACTGCATATTGCTGAGGCACTCGATGTGTTGGTGGCAATATCTTGGTGGTGATGAGGATGTTCGTAATAGTTGCCGAGCCTGGTGACGAAGAAGGAATAATTCGAAGTATTCCTGAGGGAGGTGCAGGTGGCCGTGGGGATAGCAAAGGTGGTGGTGGCAGTGGTGGTGGTGATGGTGGTGGTGGTGGTGGTGGTGGTGGTGGTGGTGGTGGTGATGGTGGTGGTGGTGGTGATGGTGGTGGTGGTGGTGGTGGTGGTGATTGGGTTTATGTGGATGTGTTGATGGCAAGTAGTGCCTCTGGTAGTTGCGGTGGTGGTGATGATAAGTAAGGTGTTGGTCTTGTACGCAGTATACAAAGATCAGCTCTGAGTCCATTACTATTTATCATCTACTTCAACATTCTTGACTCCATTTATTCTAAATTTATATTCTCAAAAATGAAACTGACTCAGTCAAAACGTGTGGTTATTTAAAACATTAGCACGAAAAGTATATCAAATGAACTCTGTTTTTCCTCACCCTTCTATCTGTTTATTAATTAAAAGGATGTCGAGAAGCAGCAAAAAAAAAAGTAAACTAAAGCAAACTGTAATCGATATCTATCTCGATTAATAATAGGAAGGTAGAGAGAGAGAAGAGTTGGCTTTACGTCCTCCTGGTACGCCGACGTGAGTGTCACGTCTTTGTTCTTTGCGCAGCCTTAACGTAGCATAATGATTCCAAAGGGAACACAGCCCTCTCCACCCATGACAAGGAATATGCAAGCATCTTTCGGAGCCGAGCAGACCCAGTGATCCCAA
Source organism: Eriocheir sinensis (assembly GCF_024679095.1). Taxonomy (NCBI): domain Eukaryota; kingdom Metazoa; phylum Arthropoda; class Malacostraca; order Decapoda; family Varunidae; genus Eriocheir; species Eriocheir sinensis. The sequence continues at coordinate 8,286 of NW_026110392.1, read as the reverse complement.
GGCATTCAGGATCCCGGGAGGACAAAATAGAACAGGGCAACTCGCAGCCCATGTCGATCTCAAGTATGCGTTTGATTAAGTGCATCGTGATGCACTCTAGGACATTCTGCGGATAACTGGGACTCCTGTAAGAATTATTGACCTGATGACTGGCCTTTATTCTGGGATTGAGAGTGATGTAAGTGTGGGGGCGGCGTTTCCGGCTTCTTCCTTGTCAATGCAAGAGTGAGGCAGGGGTGCATCCTTGCTCCATCATTATTTAATGTTTGTATGGATTGGTTATTAAGCAAAATTGTTGGTCAAAGTCGTTGCGCAGCATCTGTTGGTGACATTATGGTCAATGACCTTGATTTTGCTGATGATACTGTACTTCTCGGGGAATCACTGGAGGTCCTGATGTTGCCTCTTGAAGTGCTGTATGAGGAGGCGAAGCCTCTGAGCCTTATGGTTTCCAGGGCAAAAGCCAATGTCCAGTTGTTTGGAAGCTTGGTGGATAATTCAATTTTTTTTTTTTTTCATGCATGAGATTCGAATCTTTTTAAGTTTTCTGCTCCCTGTTTTACTGTATGACTAAAACATCGACACTGAATTTTGACTTAAAGAAGCGTGTCGATGCCTAGGTACCAAGTGCCTGCACACGATCATGGGGTATCGCTGGAATGTCTAAGTGATCAAATTGAATCGAGTCCTGTTACCAGTTAAGTCCCTGAACTCCAACTTCGCCTATATGGGCACGCGGCACGCCTTCCGGATGTGGATTCTCTACACTGAGTTGTTTCTCTATGAGACAACCCTGAGTGGAAGAGACCAAGGGGACACCCATATACCTCATGACTGGGGGAAGTCGATTGATCCTGCCTGGAGGGACTTGAGATGGATACGGTGGCTGCGTGGGAGCTTGCTCAGGGGGACAGTTCGGAGTGGAGGCGGCGAATGAGTGAAGCGACGCACCCCAGGGCGTATTGTCCTCGTTTGTTAGTTAGTAGCTTCCTAGCGGTAATCGAGATCTGTCTTGAGGAATAATATGGAGAAAGCCTCCTAGCGTGTTTATTTTCTTTGATTTTGCTCTTCATCACTTAAGACCAGCAGCGAGTAGCGTCTAATTTCCCTTTTCTGTTAAGCCTTTATAAACTCTTGAATTCAAGAAAGGTAATATGGGATTAAGTATTTAAAAAAAAAATGATTTGGCTGCAGTCTCTCAGTCGCATCATTTGGATTCTGTTAGTGTAAAGAATACTTCCTATGTGTAAAATTTACGGCAATTGTATGGACATGTAATGCAGAGAAACGAGGACTACGTGACCTGAAGAGTTTTGGAGAGTGAGGTTGCAGGAAGAAGAAAGAGAGGAATGCTAAGGTGAAGATGGATAGACTGTATAAAAGAAGATTTGGCAGTAAAAGGATTGTAGGAAAGGGTCGTGGATGATAGGAGTAAACGTAGGGATAGCTACTTCAAATAAAAAGAAAAATGTGAAATGCTGAAGTAGAATAAGAAGAAGAAGAAGAAGAAGAAGAAGAAGAAGAAGAAGAAGAAGAAGAAGAAGAAGAAGAAGAAGAAGAAGAAGAAGAAGAAGAAGAAGAAGAAGAAGAAGAAGTGTGAAAGTCATGGCGAAAATAATGAGGCCAAGCTACAATGCCTCGGCCTCGTAACAAGCAAAACAGACAGGTAAGCAGGGAACCCTAACACCCACGTCATGTTTTCCTGCTACGCGTGCCACTTGAAGCGAGGATGTGTGTCCCTGTCCTCCACATGACCTTCCAACCGAGCATCTGCTTAATTAGACGAAATCAACAATACAGACCCGTCACTGCATAAACTATGATACACTGAAGCCACTCCACGCTGCTACATTATAGACATTAACACACACACACACACACACACACACACACACACACACACACACACGCTTCATGCATAAGGCACACTCACTCTGATTAACACAAGATCCCACTCTGCGACAAAAGGAGACTCAGGAAGAGGAGGCGGCAGGGAGAGGTAATATTTAAGAGATTAAATAAACGCGGGACGGAGAGCTAGCGAAGCGACGTGTTTTCCGTAAATGTCACTCGGCAACGCAGCGCCTGTCTCTTCGTGGTGAGAAAAGCAAGAAAATATGATGAGCCGAGTGCCTAGAAGTGTGTTATGTGATGTAACGCACCCAGACCATAATGCAGCTTTTCCCTCACTGACATTTTTACCTTTCTTGGGATTGCCAGCATCTTGAAATTGAACGTGAACTCTAACCTTGCAGGCGTGGAAATATTACTAAGGCCCTGTAGCGACGTGTCATTAATATTCCTTTCTTTTGTTAACTTTGAAATTGTGTATCTCGCTGCGATGTTCTGTTTTGTCCTCCCTGGATCATGAATGCCTTGGGAACACTGGGTCTGCTCGGATTTGAGAGATGCTTGTATATTCCTTGTCATGGGTGGAGTGGCCTGTGTTCCCCTTGCAAACATTATGCTACATTAAGGCTGCACAAGGAACAAAGACGTGACATTTAGACGGAGCAGGAGAAGGTTGAGGCATGTTAGGACAGCCGCTCGTGTAAGTCTCGTCAAACGTAATAAGGCGTGCAGGGAACAAAACCTCAAAGCCTCGAAGAAATAAAGATATGAAAGTTTAAGCCATAAAGATAGCTAATGGGGTATTAATGTTAAAATTGCAGACAAATCTATTAAAAGCGGAAAGGTGAAAATACAGTTTTTTGTCTCTATAATATGTTTTATTATAATAGCTTTGACTGATTTTTATTTCTGCAATGTGTGTATCCAAATGAAATTTGTCTGCACCTTGGAGCTGAAAGCGTGTGTTTTGGCACTCGTATGAAATTGAATATGAAAGTAAGGGAAGAGCAATGGGAACGGGATATTACGTACAAGTCCCATCACTGATTACTATGGAAATAAAAAGCACACACACACACACACACACACACACACACATACACACACACACACACACACACACACACACACACACACACACACACACCCACACACACAAACGCACTCACACACACACCAACACACACACACACACACACACACACACACACACACACACACACACACACACACACACACACACACACACACACACACACGCACGCACGCACACACACACACACACACACACACACACACACACACACACACACACACACACACACATACCTTCCGTTGCTCTCTCTGCCATTCATTACTAATTTTTTCCTTTTATTACCTGGGCCAATTGACGTCTTCCCGGAGGGCCACCTGAACCATACTTAATGAAGAATGTTCCGTTCTCTTCCTGCTTCTTAACCACCTCTCGGTCTTTGTGCGTACTCTTTCTCCTCCTCATCCTCGTACTCGTCTTCGTCGTCGTCCTCGTCCTCCTTCTCGTCCTCCACCTCCTTTTCCTCCTATTTCTCCTCCTCCGAAAACCTGTGACAAGATACAAAACGACTGCGCAGTTAGTTAATTCTGAATCGAATGTACCCCAATTGATTGTAGCAATGACATCGGTGATTTTTTTGTATGTTAAGCCCTGTGTATTTTACATTATTATTATTATCCGAGTTTCCGCCACCAAAAAAGTAGTTGAAAGGAAAACAATCAATTCCTTTAATGCTCACATGGTCCGTTACTTAAGACAAAACTGAGACCAACGTTGTCATAAGCACATGCATTAAGGAACTGAATTTGCAAGTCACAAAAAATATCTGGCGAAAATAATAAAGTACCTAAGCAGACAGTTTTGTAATATAGCAACAAGCTTTATGTCAACTGATATTTCGTATACACATGATTCATATTTCACCTTTTCTTAATGCTGTTCGTTTTTCTCTTCCTTCTCGTCCAAAGTGAATTTCATTGTGCTCTTTGATCGCCAATTCTGACCTTCCAATGTTATGTAGATTATCACTCGTGCATAGTTTCGAGAACTCACTTTGGCTCTGCCTCCTCTGTCTCTCGGTCGATCGGTCCCTCTTTAAATTTCCTCAATCTTAAAATTCCTCTCTCTCTCTCTCTCTCTCTCTCTCTCTCTCTCTCTCTCTCTCTCTCTCTCTCTCTCTCTCTCTCTCTCTCTCTCTCTCTCTCTCTCTCTCTCTCTCTCTCTCTCTCTCTCTCTCTCTCTCTCTCTCTCTCTCTCTCTCTCTCTCTCTCTCTCTCTCTCTCTCTCTCTCTCTCTCTCTCTCTCTCTCTCTCTCTCTCTCTCTCTCTCTCTCTCTCTCTCTCTCTCTCTCTCTCTCTCTCTCTCTCTCTCTCTCTCTCTCTCTCTCTCTCTCTCTCTCTCTCTCTCTCTCTCTCTCTCTCTCTCTCTCTCTCTCTCTCTCTCTCTCTCTCTCTCTCTCTCTCTCTCTCTCTCTCTCTCTCTCTCTCTCTCTCTCTCTCTCTCTCTCTCTCTCTCTCTCTCTCTCTCTCTCTCTCTCTCTCTCTCTCTCTCTCAAAGAAGTTCATTACACTTTCAAGGGGAGTTGTTTTGTCCCGATGGTGAGATGGAAGTTGGTAATGTTGTGGTTAAGTTATTCACGGCGTGCGGCTCCGTCTTTATGGGCTAATCAACGGAAGTCAACGTGCGCCGCGTGTCTGCACTTGTGAATATTAGATGCAGGTTGCTCTTTGCTTTCCAGAGTATTGTTGTGTTTTATGACATGTTATTCTTTTAATTTTACTTGTTTATTTTTTTATGGATTATATATGACTATTTTATATTTTTAGGTTGATGTGCTGCTATTTAGCTATTTGTTTGTTATTCCTCTGCATTTTCTTTCTCCTTTTCTTTTCTCTTTTTCTTCTAGTGTTTCTTATGTTGTTTTTTTTGTTCACCATTTTCTTCTCCTCCTCTTTTTTCTTTCTCTGTATTACTATTATTGTAATTATTATTACTGGCACAATTAGTAGTATTGTTGTTATTATTAATATTTTTCTTTTTTGATTTATCATTCTTAATTATATTATTCCTGTTTTTTTTTTGCCATCAGCCTCATTCTTATCAACAGAAAATTATTTATGCTACACACTCACACACGCTACCGCGTGAACACACAAGCAGTCATCACGCACGCACACACCATACACACACACACAGACACACACACACACACACACACACACACACACACACACATACACACACACACACACACACACACACACACACACACACACACACACACACGCCTTCCCCTCACACACCCCTCGCCTCTCCCCTCACCTGTCTTACTCACCTGTCCATCTCCCATCCATTGAGCGGCGCGTCCCCTCACGCCCCTCACGCCGCCCACACCGCTTCCCTCCCTTTATTCCTCTCACCCTTCCAGCTGCTGATTCCAGTTCCTCCCCTGCAACCTTGTGATAGGGACGACTTTTTCCGCTGAATCGATGGCGTAAAAACTGCACAGAAATGGTGAATGGATGAATATGTGAAATATGTACATTTTTTTAGGTCCTAACCCATAGCGCCGGTAGGCTTTCTTCAGGGGCCTAGTGGTCGGCCCAAGCCCGTCATGGCGCAGGCAAGTGTAATGGTGCCATCTCTTCTTGGTTCATGCTGCCCCCCGGAGCTTATTTTTGCATGACTTGGAGAGTTCTTTAAGAGTCCGGGTTAATTGGTGGTCTTCAGGGCAGAAAGTGGGTAATCTTAGGCCACTCGGTGGTGACTAAAAAATCCCAGGTGGTAACGGCGGCGTCCAGAGCGCGGTGAATGTTAGGCCCGCATGCTAACCACTCAGCCACCGCCTCCCCATGTTTGTGTATATGGTTTGCTTTCATGAGAATATGAACAATTGATATGT
>NW_026110391.1:0-125509 GCF_024679095.1 Eriocheir sinensis | reverse complement strand
TCTACAAAACATCTTCAGGGCCACTCCTTAAGGTAAAAATACTTAACGTAGATACTTGTGTGTGGATAACCTTGCTTATGTTGCTTCTTTGGCTTGAAAATAGATGGAGAGGGTAGGTTTGAGGGGGAGAAGAAATGTGGGAGGGATGAAAATAGATGGAGAAAGAGGTTAGGAGGGCGAGAAAAACTGTGGGAGGGATGAAAATAGATGGAGAGGGAGGTTAGGAGGGAGAGCAACAATTACGGAGCAAGGAAAGAAGGAATGAGATAGTGGGTGGAGGGAAGGAATTGAATTTGAATATGGAAAAGGGATGAAAAAAGGGGAGGAAGCAAGTAAAGAGGGAGACAGAAGGCAGGAATTAAACTGACAGACTGATTGGATAGCCTTAACTTCTTTTGCATAGGAAGGAAAGGAGGGAGGGAGGAAGTAAATGAGGGAGAGAGGAAGGGGCTAACTGACTGACTGGATGGGTGGGTATAACTTATCTTGCATGGGGAGGAATGAAGAGAAGGAAGGAAGGAAAGGAGGGAGGGAGGAAAGGAGGGAGGGAGGGAGGCAAGGAGGGGCGTCTGACTGTCTGGTAAACTGGCTGGCTGGCTGACTGACTTGGTTTGGTTATATTGGACGAGGTGAGGGATATAAATGGGCCTCCCTTTGAGACCGTTTTTGTTTACGCTTTCAAAGGACTGTGGATAGGAGGATGAAGGCCTTTTCTGGTGATTTTAAAGGCAACAAGAGTAAGGAGTGACTGATTTTTGCTTTGGTTATATTAGAAAAGTTGAATGCTATAAATGGGCCTTCCTTTGAGATAGTTTTTGTTTACGCTTTTAAAGGACTGTGGATAGGAGGATGAAGGCCTTTTGTGGCGATTTTAAAGGCAATAACAGGGACAAGAATGACTGACTTTTTGCTTTCTTTATATTAGACAAGCTGAATCCTATAAATGGGCCTTCCTTAGAGATAGTTTTTGTTTACGCTTTGAAAGGACTGTGGATAGGAGGATTGAGGCCTTTTCTGGTGATTTTAAAGGCAATAAGAGTAAGAGGACTGACTGATTTTTGCTTTGGTTATATTAGACAAGTTGAATGCTATAAATAGGCCTTCCTTTGAGAGAGTTTTTGTTTACACTATCAAAGGACTGTGAATGGGAAGTTAAAGCCCTTCTCTGGTGATTTTGATGGCAATAAGAGTAAAGAGGACTGACTGACTTTTTGGGATAGGTTATAATTATTATTAGACAAGTTGAATGCTATAAATGGGCCTTCCTTGGAGTGAGTTTTTGTTTAGGGTTTCCAAGTACTGTGGATGGGATGATGAAAGCCTTTTCTGGTGATTTTTAAAGCAATAAGAGGGACAAGACTAACTGTTTTTGGATTTTGTTATACTGGACGAGGTGAATGCTATAAATGGGCCTTCCTTGGAGTGAATTTTTGTTCAGGGTTTCCAAGTACTGAGGATGGGAAGATGAAGGCCTTTTCTGGTGATTTTTAAAGCAATAAGAGAGACGAGACTAACTGTTTTTGGATTTGGTTATATAGGACAAGATTATATAAGACAGTTTTTTTTTACGCCGTCAAAGTACTGTGGATGGGGAGATGAAGGCTTTTTCTGGTTATATTGAAGGAGATAAGAGGGACAAGACTGCCCTTCTGACAAGCTAAATTCGGTTTTGTTGCATGAACCAGGATTTCAGGGCCATAAAAGGACCATGTTTTGAAAGCTGCCATGCCCAGACTGCTACGCTTCTAAGGGCGCTGTAGAGGTGGACGGACGCCGTGGAGAAAAGAGAAGAGAAGAGGAGAGAGATAAAGAGACCTGTGACTGCTTGACTAACCGGCTGCCGTGGCTTAGTTATATGGACGGGATGAGGCCTATGAATGGGACGGGTTTTGAGGGCGCCTACCCACGCCGTTACGCTTCCATAAGGTATTAGAGGGGAAGATGGAAGCCTGGTTTGATGATTTTATGATTATTGGCGTGGATGGGCGATGTGGCCGGGAGGGAGGGAGGGAGGGAGAAGGCGGCGGGTTGAGAGGACACAGCTCGACGAATCGGTCAGTGGCGGTGAATATAAGTAGACCAAGACCAAAATAAGACCCTAGACAAACATCGAGACCAGACTTAAGATCAGACTGCCCAATGGTTCCCGTATAAGCGTTTTGTCTATATACTGCATGGTGGAATACTCAGTGTGTGTGTGTGTGTGTGTGTGTGTGTGTGTGTGTGTGTGTTATTTTTCTTTCCTATTCACTCTTCTATTCTCTAGCCTCTCTCTCTCTTCTATTCTTCCTTCTACTCTTCTTTCTATTCTTCCATTCTCCAGCCTTTCCCTGTGTCTTTCTTTCTGTCTGTCATCTTTTCCCTCCCCACTCCAAAATTAATGCCGGGGTCGCATCCAATCAAGGGAGGAGCGGCGTGTGAGGATTAGCTTAATGCAGAAGGCGTGACTCCGCGGCATCCTTGGTAGGGAGAAGTGGATGGGATGAAGGGAAGGATGGAATGAAGAGAAGGATGGAGGATTTTTTTGGGGGGGTGTAAAGGCCCCTATTACAAGCTCCCCCTTCCTAGGCCCTTACTCTGAGACCAATTTCAACGATATCAGTGTGCCAGAAACAGTTCCCTACAAGCTTTCTCTGAACCATTTAACTATTTCATAACCATATCATACATTTACTTTCTTGACGACAATCTGAGCATCTTGGCGTACGTTTCCCTCGCCACACGCACACGCACACCCACCCACACGCATTCTATGTATTACAATGAGCATGATCCTCTGCCTACGGATAAGCATCTAGGAAAAGGAGCTACAAATGATGATCAAGATAATTCGACACCTTATTTCGTCTCGGGCCTCGGCGTTCCTTTCGTAATCCCGAGTTGGCGGCGTATTGCTGCCAGGCCAGAGCCGGCGTGTGAAATATGGTCTAAGCGGACGTGAAATTAAAAAGAAAACCTAACTTGGATTTATAAAAGGGTGACGTGCACGGGGAACGAGGCGGATGCAAGGCTGCCGCATGCCACAAAGAAGGAAAAGTTGGAAAGAAAAGACTTCCATGAATACAAGATGAGCACAACAGACAGGTTGCTCGGCCACGTTTTCAGGGGAACACAAAATCAGAGGAGTTATTATAACACAGTGAAAAATCTCGAAATATGTGGCGCGGCTTTCGAAAACTCAGATACTGCACAGACCACGAGGCATACTGCGTCTTACAGGCGACCGGGTGCTGAATCGTGTGATTACTCTTTAGCGCAAATACCCCAAGATAAAAATAATTGCACCCCAGGTATGTGGAGCTCAACGAGAGCGGTAAACCATTTGCGAGCTGCTGTTCAGTTACGAGTTGATAATAACCGACGTCTCTTAGTAAAGGAGAGGCTGAAATACGCCGATAGAGACATCACAACACTTGGTATATAAACAACAAAATCCTTCAACTTGCTGCTGCTGTGAATGTATGCCATAAATTAAGCTACATTATGCTAAGAAGATAAGTAATATGTTTGATGTACCTATTAATGCGTATAAGTGTCTCATAAAAACCTTGTAGTGAAAGGGGTTTGGTATGATATGGTTGGAACTGATGTCAAGGGAATGGCCCAGGAGGAGAGGGATCGTAATATGGGCTCAGGTCTCTACGAGCAAAAACCTGCGCCCGTACAATTATTAATGCTCACCCTACATTTTGTCTTTCGCTTAAGCCATGAACCCAACCACAGTCATCACATAGTTGTCATTAGTCGTAGTTTTCCCTCGCATATCCTTTTTTTCGAGTCTTCAATCTTCTTCCCTTAAAACTTCCACCACTAACGCAGACTGTACTCCCTAAAATTAATAAATGTAAAATAGTTTGTTCATTAAAAAAATATATATCCTGAAGGAACGCGGATGCAGAGGCCTATTTTTTTTCTTTTTAGGCACCCTTGTGAAGGCGGCGTGTTGTTGGGGCAGCCGGTATTGTGTTTTCTCAAGCAACGTGCTCGTCAAAAATCCCCTCTATCATAATGAGCAAATTTCCGTCTTCCGGTCCCTTACCATTCACACTACTTTCCCATCGAAAGGCTATACAGTGAAAATCTGATGTTTTTTTTCTTTTTTCAACGACCTCCATTCTGAAGGAACTGTGTTGTGCAAGACAGCTTCTGTCCTCCATAAAACAGGCCATTAGCCCCGACCTCGCTAGTGGCTGTGCTCACCAACCAACTTCACATATATTGTTATCATTTGTACGACTTCAACGTAGTGTGGCAGAAACGTAGTGTTTTGATTTTCTTCTCCCCTCCTTCTGTTCTAACACGCCTTTTTCAGGTTATGGTTAAAAAAAAACATTCACTAAGGGAAATTGTAAGTTCGAGGAAGTCTCGAGTCTCGCGGGTAGTTCCTTGATAACTTAAATCTGTATGATAATCAACATGATCCTCCATTTTGGAAAAAGCCCTCAGCGTTCCTTTCGTGTTCCCGAGTTGGCGGCACATTGCTGCCCAGCCAGAGCCGGCGTGTGAAATATGGCCTAAGCGGACGTGAAATTAAAAAGAAAACCTTACTTGGACTTATAAACGGATAACAAAGCACAACGAAGGGAAGTGTAAAAGATCACTTCCATACATACGAGATGTGGAGAACTGGCTGCTCGGGCGCATTTTGGAACTCTTAAGTTACCCATCCTTCAATGCCTTACTCCCCCCTTACTTAGAACCTTGAAAAGCTATATAGTGAATACACGATTTACTATTTTTAACGACCTCCATTCTCAAGGAACTGTGTTGGGAAAGGCACCTTCTGTCTCTCACAAAACAGGCCATTAGCCCCGGCCTCGCCAGTGGCTGTGCTCACCAACCAACTTCATACATTTTTTTTCGATTCTACGACTTAAACGTTTTGTCCTATTTGAGTAATGCATGTTTTGATGTTTTGCTCCTCCTCCTCCTCCTCCTCCTCCTCCTCCTCCTCCTTCTCCTCCTCCTCCTTCACCACGCGTTTTTAATAAATATTCAAATTTTCATTATAAAAAAAAGCTATTTCCGTGCAGTCCCGACCCACCTTGACAATATGACTCTGTACGATAACGAACACAGCTGTACAATCTGAGCGGACGTGAAATTAAGGCGATAACGTTACATGATTCATAGAACGAGCGACTGATATAATATGATGTCAAGCTCTAAACGGACGTAAAATAAAAACCTCCGTCTCCCATTCACTCTACCATATTTTTCCCTCTCTTCCATTCTTTTCGTTTTTTCCGTTCCCTTTCTCCATTCTACTATTTCATTCCGTTCTCACCTCTTCCCTTCCACCCTCCCTCTGCTGCTTACACTCCCTCTTTTCCCTCTCCCTTATATCTTCCCTACTTTGATATATAGAACCGACCTATGAAATGCGAGCGTGATGTAAGCGGACGTAACATTCAGAAAACCTAACTTGGATCAACCACGATATAACCTTAAGAGAACATAGAAAAATCTGAAAAAAGTAACATGGCACACTACCTGAGCCCACTGGCATGCACGGGGACCTGTAGAGAGAGAGAGAGAGAGAGAGAGAGAGAGAGAGAGAGAGAGAGAGAGAGAGAGAGAGAGAGAGAGAGAGAGAGAGAGAGAGAGAGAGAGAGAGAGAGAAAGCATGTTAGTAGCCATATAGTAGAGCTTTATTATAAGAACCATTACTATTGCCATTACTATTACTGCTATTGTATTTTCTAGGAGGGAATATGACATGTGAGCAATTGTGTTTACTTTTATGGACATGCAGCTGGATTATATAGGTGGTGGTGGTGGTAGTAGTAGTAGTAGTAGTAGTAGTAGTAGTAGTAGTAGTAGTAGTAGTAGTAGTAGTAGTAGTAGTAGTAGTAGTAGTAGTAGTAGTAGTAGTAGTAGTAGTCCCTCTCTTCCATTCTTTTCGTTTTTTCCGTTCCCTTTCTCCATTCTACTATTTCATTCCGTTCTCACCTCTTCCCTTCCACCTTCCCTCTGCTGCTTACACTCCCTCTTTTCCCTCTCCCTTATATCTTCCCTACTTTGATATATAGACCCGACCCACGAAATACGAGCGTGATGTAAGCGGACGTAACATACAGAAAACCTAACTTGGATCAACCACGATATATAACCTAACAACCTATGTACGCCCTGGGCCTATCAGTCCTCCAAAATGAAATCGCGTTCGCAGAAACACGGGTGAAACAGGTGGCTTATGCGGATGACCTCTCAGGTGCTGGTAAAATCTCAGACTTAAAAGGGTGGTGGGACACTGTGAGCACCGCCGGCACTGAGATAGGATACATCCCTAACGCCACCAAGTCTGTCCTTATTGTCAAACCTGAACATTATGACCGTGCCGCAGAAACTTTTAGAGGAAGTGGCGTCATTGTGACAAAATACGGACAACGACACTTAGGTGCAGTGATCGGGACAGAGGTATATAAGAAGGAGTACGTGGGAGACAAAGTAGCTGAATGGGTGAAGGAAATAGAAGCTTTGTCTGCCATTGCCAAGACTGAGCCACACGCTGCCTATTCAGCGTACACCCACGGCATCCAACATCGGTGGACGTTCCTGATGCACACCATCCCCGGCATCAGTCCACTCCTCCGACCACTGGAAAATGCCGTCAAGAATATATTCTTGCCGGCGCTGGTGAAATCTCATGCTTTGGGGGAGGAGGAGAAGGATATGCTAGCACTTCCCCCAAGACTGGGTGGGATGGGGATCACCAACGCTGAGAAGCTGGCTGATAAGGAGAACCAAAACTCCATCAGCCTTACCAGGTCACTCATCAACAGGATCATCGCTCAGGAGGCAGAGGGCGAGATAGACCAAACAGAAATAAGAGATATTAAAAGGAAAATCTCAGAAGAAAGGCAACAGGCCCAAAAAGACGAGGTGGACCGTCTTACACACCACCTGTCCACAGAAATGGGTAGAAAAGTACACACAGCACAGGAGGCAGGCGCCTCTAACTGGCTAACGTCATTACCAATCAGAGCAAAGGGCTTCAGCCTCAACAAACACGAATTTGTCGACGCCATTGCTCTGAGATATGGCTGGCCGATTGAGGGACTGCCTGATCTCTGTGCATGTGCATCACCAAATGATGTCACCCACACCATGACATGTAAAAAAGGAGGCTTCGTCTGTATTCGACACGATGAAGTGAGGGATCTGACAGCCAGCATGCTCAGGGAGGTATGCCAAGACGTCACTACCGAGCCGGCACTGCTTCCCCTGGACGGCGAACACCTTCGGTACAGGACAGCCAGTACCTCACAGGAGGCACGGGTTGATGTAAGTGCCCGCGGATTTTGGTTGCGCGGACAGCGGGCGTTCATGGACATCCGCATATTCGACCCGATGGCTGCCTGTCACCGTGAGCTGCCCCTGCAAGCCGCCCACCACAGGAACGAGCAGGAGAAGACAAGGGCATACGGTGAAAGAATCCAACATGTGGATCAGGGCAGCTTCACCCCCCTCGTCTTCAGCACATCCGGCGGGATGGGTCCCAGGGCCCAATGCTTCTACGCACGCCTAGCGGAACTAATCTCAGAAAAGAAGCATCAGCCAAGGAGTCACGTTGTCGCCTGGATGAGGTGTCGCCTCTCGTTCTCCCTGCTCAGGTCGGCCATCCTATGTCTCAGGGGCACCAGACACTCTGGCCCAAAAGCCACCAACATCTCCAATATGGACTATGAAGACACAGTGGTGGAGAGTGACATTAGGGTGGGTCGGGAGTGACTTGAGTAGGGAAGGAAAGGGGGATCTAGACGTAATAGATGATAGGTGATTTAGTGTCAGGTAGTATTAGTGATATGGTTGGATGCCACAGTCATTAGCGAACAGAGTTGGGGCTAATGACCTCCAAGCTATGGAGCCCTCCATGATTAATGTCGGGAAAATAAACATGGGTGGAGGTATCATTTATGTAGTTATGTAGTAGCAGTAGTAGTAGTAGTAGTAGTAGTAGTAGTAGTAGTAGTAGTAGTAGTAGTAGTAGTAGCAGTAATAGTAATAGTAATAGTAGTAGTAGTAGTAGTAGTAGTAGTAGTAGTAGTAGTAGTAGTAGTAGTAGTAGTAGTAGTAGTAGTAGTAGTAGTAGTAGTAGTAGTAGTAGTAGAAGTAGGAGTGGGAGAAGAGTAATATAGTAGTAGTGGTAGTAGTAGTAGTAGTAGTAGTAGTAGTAGTAGTAGTAGTAGTAGTAGTAGTAGTAGTAGCTGGCTGGCTGGCCAGTGGATGGGCTCCCAAACATGTGTAACTGTGGCTCACCCTTCAACCAAAATCATGCCATGACATGCAAGAGAGGAGGTTTCGTCTGCATGAGACATGATGAAGTAAGAGACGTAACAGCTCAGATGCTGAAAGAAGTCTGCCACGACGTGACTGTGGAAACCATGCTGCTCCCTCTGCAAGGCGAACACCTCGCCAGACGCACCGCTAATGTTTCGAACGAAGCACGAGTGGATGTTAACGCCAGAGGGTTTTGGACTCGTGGACAAAGGGCATATTTTGACATAAGGATCTTTGATCCCATGGCCCATTGCCACAGAGACCTGACCCTTGATGCAGCCCACAGAAGACCCGAACAAGAGAAGAACAGAGCATATGAAGAAAGAATACAGAATGTGGACCAGGGCTCCTTCACCCCGGTAGTATTCACGACGGCAGGAGGGATGGGACCAAGGGCGCAGAGCTTCTACGCAAGACTCGCGGAAATACTCGCGGATAAGAAACAACAGCCAAGAAGCAGTGTGGTCGCCTGGATGAGATGCAGCCTGTCCTTCTCCCTCCTGAGGTCAGCCTTGGTCTGCCTGAGAGGAACCAGGTCACCTGCACCCAAAACCACCCGCATTGCTGACCTGGACTTTGAGGCAACGGTGGTTGATAGTTGTATCAACCACAAGCTCTGTTAGCTTAAAAATAAAATGTTTAGTAAAGTTTGTAATATTAAAGAAAGATGGTTGTCGGCCACAGTCATTGGCGGGGTGGGGCCAGTGAATTGCTTTGTGAAAGGATATGAGAAAATATACCGCTCACAACGCAACTCTAATAGATGGAGGCCCGTAGCAGTAGTAGTAGTAGTAGTAGTAGTAGTAGTAGTAGTAGTAGTAGTAGTAGTAGTAGTAGTAGTAGTAGTAGTAGTAGTAGTAGAAGTAGGAGTGGGAGAAGAGTAATATAGTAGTAGTGGTAGTGGTAGTAGTAGTAGTAGTAGTAGTGGTAGTAGTAGTAGTGGTGGTAGTAGTAGTAGTAGTAGTAGTAGTAGTAGTAGTAGTAGTAGTAGTAGAAGTAGGAGTGGGAGAAGAGTAATATAGTAGTAGTAGTAGTAGTAGTAGTAGTAGTAGTAGTAGTAGCAGAATCATCAAAATCACTTCCATCATCATCATCATCATCATCAAGTAACAATAATCGTTTGAGCGTGTGCCTGTGTGCGTGCGTGCCTTCGTTGCTATGCGTGTGTGTGTGTGTGTGTGTGTGTGTGTGTGTGTAGGTGTGTGCGTGCATAATCCGGCATGCACACCTGCTTATGTTTATGTATAAATAATGTGTGTGTGTGTGTGTGTGCGTGTGTGTGTGTGCGTGTGTGTGTGTGTGTGTGTGTGTGTGTGTGTGTATACTTAATGAACCTCATGTGGCCACGGTCTCTTAATCTCCCTCTAATAATAAAGTTTAATAATTCTTTTGGTGTCTCATTAATATTATCTTTAAACCTTATGCCAACTTCTCTCTCTCTCTCTCTCTCTCTCTCTCTCTCTCTCTCTCTCTCTCTCTCTCTCTCTCTCTCTCGTCAAACCTCAAATTCTCACAGCAATGCATCGATGCAGCAAATAAAGCGAACAGAATGTTGGGCTTCATTAAAAGAAACTTTTTATTTAAGAATAAAGATGTAATACTCCCGCTCTACAACAGTTTAGTCAGACCCCACTTGGAATATGCGGTACAGTTTTGGTCTCCCCACCATGCAAAGGATATTGCTAAATTAGAAGGTGTTCAGCGTCGGGCAACGAAAATTATCCCTTCCTTGCGCAACAAATCCTACGAAGAAAGGCTTTCTACCTAACTTAACATGTTCTCTCTCTTGAGAAACGTCGCCTCCGAGGAAAACTGATCGAATGTTTTAAAATACTTAATGGTTTCACGAATGTAGACAGATCAACATTGTTTATGATCGATGACACTTTGCGCACGAGGAACAATGGCGTAAAACTCAGATGTAGACAAGTAAATTCAGACTGCACCAAATTTTTCTTCACCAACGTTGTAGTGCGAGAATGGAATAAGCTCCCATCATCAGTGGTCCAGTGTAACACGATTGACTCCTTCAAAAATAAGCTCGACCGTCACTTCCTTCAACTTAATATCAACTAGAGTAGAAATGCAACGTTTTGGAGTCTTCTGATTAATGTAAAATCACTTAGGTTTAAGGACAGACCACCAAGTCTGGACCATGGGGTCTGTGTGGTCTGATTTTCTATGTAAATCTCTCTCTCTCTCTCTCTCTCTCTCTCTCTCTCTCTCTCTCTCTCTCTCTCTCTCTCTCTCTCTCTCTCTCTCTCTCTCTCTCTCTCTCTCTCTCTCTCCACCACCTCCAGCGGCAGCCACGTCGTTAGTACCTTCCGTGACCTCGCAGGGACGGGCGGCACACACTCCCGCCCCTCCCGCGCTTTAACTACCGCCCCTAAGGACTGTTATAAGGCCCCGGCCATATACTATCGCGGGAGACAAGGCTGTAAATCCTTAGACAGACGCCAACCTGTGATAAACGACGGTGCAGGTGTGGAGGAGGAGCAGGAGGAGGAGGAGGAGGAGGAGGAAAAGGAGGAGGAGGAGGAGAGGGAGAAATGAACATAAAAAATAAATAGGACAGAATGGATGAGTGTAGGAGGGAGGAAGAGGAAGACAAAGAAAAAACATGGAAAACATGGACTAGCAGGCAGCAGAAAGCCTGTTGGCTCATTACTAGGCTGCCTGCGTTCAGTGATTTAATCAATCCGTTTGCCATAGGAGTGGCTTGCAGGGAAGGATTAAAGCACTTGTGTATCTACTCTTGGGAACGTTCAGTTCACACCCGTTGCAGCAAAGTGGCGATCAATGCGTTTCTTGAAGGAGTTGATGGTCTCTGCGCTAACGACTTCTGCAGGAAGGCTGTTCCAGTGGCGAACAACTCTATTCGAGAAATAACTCCTGCCGATGTCGGTATTGCATCGCTTTGCTTAAATTGTTTTTCCGTTGTTTCTTGTTCTCAGGTTAGTTTGTAGCGTGAAGAGTTTGGAGTGATCAACGTTGCTGAGCTTGTTCAGGTACTTAAAGACTTGTATCATGTCTCCCCGCAGTCGTCTCTTTTCCAACGTGAAGGGGTTGAGTCGCTCGAGTCGTTCTTCATAGGGTTTCGTCCTCAGTGATGGTATCATCTTCGTGGCGCGGCGCTGTACTATCTCAAGTAATTCAATGTCCTTCCTGTAATTAGGAGACCAGAATTTTTTTTTTTTTTTTTTACAACAAAGGAGGCAGCTCATGGGCACACAAAAAAAGAAAACAATAATAAAAAAAAGCCCGCTACTCGCTGCTCCTAAAAAAGAAACAAAAGAGGTGGCCGAAAGGAAGATCAAATACGGGAGGAGAGGTGTCCTGATACCCTCCTCTTGAAAGAGTTCAAGTCGTAGGCAGGAGGAAATACAGATGAAGGAAGATTGTTCCAGAGTTTACCAGCGTGAGGGATGAAAGAGTGAAGATGCTGGTTAACTCTTGCATAAGGGGTTTGGACAGTATAGGGATGAGCATGAGTAGAAAGTCGAGTGCAGCGGGGCCGCGGGAGGGGGGGAGGCATGCAGTTAGCAAGTTCAGATGAGCACTCAGCGTGGAAATATCGATAGAAGATAGAAAGAGAGGCAACATTGCGGGGGAATTTAAGAGGTAGAAGACTATCAGTATGAGGAGGAGAGCTGACGAGACGAAGAGCCTTAGCCTCCACTCTGTCCAGAAGAGCTGTGTGAGTGGAGCCCCCCGACACATGAGATGCATACTCCATACGAGGGCGGACAAGGCCCCTGTATATGGACAGCAACTGTGCAGGGGAGAAGAACTGGCGGAGACGGTACAGAACGCCCAGCCTCGAGGAAGCTGATTTAGTAAGAGATGAGATATGAAGTTTCCAGTTGAGATTTTGAGTTAAGGATAGACCGAGGATGTTTAGTGTTGAGGAAGGTGATAGCTGGGTGTTGTCAAAGAATAGGGGATAGTTGTTTGGAAGATTGTGTCGAGTGGATAGGTGGAGAAACTGTGTTTTTGAGGCGTTGGAGGACACCAGGTTCTTCTTGCCCCAATCGGAAATAGTAGTAAGGTCTGAGGCTAAGCGTTCTGCAGCCTCCAGCCTTGAGTCGTTAAGTTCCTGTAGAGTGGGTCTTTTATTAAAAGAAGTTGAGTAATGCAGAGTGGAATCATCGGCGTAGGAATGGATAGGACAGTTCGTTTTGGAAAGATCATCAATGAACAACAGAAAAAGAGTGGGAGATAGGACAGAACCCTGTGGGACACCACTGTTAATAGATTTAGGGGAAGAACAGTGACCGTCTACCATGGCAGAAATAGAACGGTCAGAAAGGAAACTGGAGATAAATGTACAGAGAGAAAGATAGAAACCGTAGGAGGGTAGTTTAGAAAGCAAAGATTTGTGCCAGACCCTATCAAAAGCTTTTGATATGTCCAGCGCAATAGCAAAAGTTTCACCGAAACGTCTAAGAGAGGATGACCAAGAGTCAGTTAAGAAGGCTAGGAGATCACCAGTAGAACGCCCCTTGCGGAACCCATACTGGCGATCAGATAGAAGGTCAGAAGTGGGAAGGTGCTTTTGAATCTTCCGGTTAAGGATTGATTCAATAGCCTTAGATAGACAAGAAAGTAAAGCTATAGGACGGTAGTTTGAGGGATTGGAGCGGTCTCTTCCGGCAAGAAGGAAAGGTAGATGTTGACAGGCAGAGGCGAAAGAGTTTGACCAGGCAGGGTGACAGCACGGAGGCACAGTTTTTAAGGACAATAGGAGGCACTCCATCAGGTCCATAAGCCTTCTGAGGATTGAGGCCAGAGAAGGCATAGAAAACATCATTTTG
This sequence comes from Eriocheir sinensis, assembly GCF_024679095.1. Taxonomy (NCBI): domain Eukaryota; kingdom Metazoa; phylum Arthropoda; class Malacostraca; order Decapoda; family Varunidae; genus Eriocheir; species Eriocheir sinensis. The sequence goes on along the minus strand of NW_026110391.1, from coordinate 112,412 downwards.
AAGAATCTTTATAACAGGCATAAAGAAGTCAGAGGGGGGATGAGTAGGAGGAATATGCCCAGAATTGTCCAGAGTGGAGTTTTATAAAAAGTTTGAGAGAAGAGTTCAGCCTTAGAGATAGATGAGACGGCAGTGTTGCCGTCAGGACTGAGGAGTGGAGGGAAAGATGAAGAAGTGAAGTTGGAGATGTTTTTGGCTAGATGCCAGAAATCACGGGAAGAGTTAGAGAAAGCAAGGTTTTGGCATTTTCTATTAATGAAAGAATTTTTGGTTAGTCGGAGAATAGATTTGGCACGATTTCGGTCAGAAATGTAAAGTTCATAATTATCATTAGTTTGAAGGCTCTGGTACCTTTTGTGAGCTACCTCCCTATCATTGACAGCACGAGAACAAGCGTGATTAAACCAAGGCTTTTTAGCGTGAGGAGTAGAGAAAGAACGAGGAATGTATGCCTCCATTCCAGAGACAATCACGGCGTATTCCAGGTGGGGCCTTACCAGCGAATTATACACGGATAACATAACTCCCGGCGTCTTGTATTCGAAGTTCCTTGATATGAACCCAAGCATTGTATTGGCTTTCTTACAGGCGGACTTGCAGTGTTTTGTTTGTTTCAAGTCACTGCCGATGGTGACCCCGAGGTCTCTTTCCTCTTGCACAACATGTAGTGGTTCGCCACCCATGTGGTATATGTGGTTGCTGTTTCTGGATCCGATATGCATTACTTTACATTTGGTAGTGGAAGAGGAGGAGGAGGAGGAGGAGGAGGAGGGATAAGAAAAAAGAATAAAAGGAAATAAGAAATATGGAAAATAGAAGAGTAAGAAAAGGAAGTAAGGTAGATCTCTCTCTCTCTCTCTCTCTCTCTCTCTCTCTCTCTCTCTCTCTCTCTCTCTCTCTCTCTCTCTCTCTCTCTCTCTCTCTCTCTCTCTCTCTCTCTCTCTCTCTCTCTCTCTCTCTCTCTCTCTCTGTAATGTCACGGTAGGAGAAGTAATGTCACGGTAGGAGAACACCTCGGTTCTTGCGATCATAAATTAGTGCGCGTCGACAATAGAGCTCAATCATCAGTGACTGAAAATAAAGTAAAGGTGCCCAATTTCAAAAGAGCTAACTTCGTAGAAATCCGACAAAAACTAACAGAAATAAAACTATCAGATGACGGCAACGTAGATGAAGCCTGGCTAAGCCTTAAAAATCACTTACTCACTCAGCAGAACACATTCGTCCCCTTGTGCGAGAAGCGAATTAACACTAATAAAAGCCCACCGTGGTTTAATAGCGAAATTAAACAATCAGTCAATGAGAGAAAATTGTTTTACAGGTTAAAGAAAGAACAAAGCACGCCCGAAAACATTAGACTTTATAATGATGCCAGGCGACGAATAAACAGACTAGTAGGTCAGGCAAAGCGTAGATATGAAGAAAATATTGCAGCCAACTGTAAAAATAATCCGAAATCTTTCTTCAGTTACATAAACAACAGAAAGGCGATCAAAAGTGGTACTGGACCTTTAACAAACAGCGACGGTGCACTAGTGACTGACAGCCAACACATTGCAAACCTCTTAAACAATTACTTTTCCTCGGTGTTTAATACTAACAGTCTTCCTCTCGCTACCACCAACACCAGTACTATTGTAAATCTCGAGCATACATTGCCTAATTTTGAAATAACAACCGATGAAGTCCTTAAAGCTCTCCATTCACTTAAAACAAATAAAAGTCCTGGACCTGACAAAGTATATCCTATACTGCTTAAAGAAACAAAGAGCGAAATACTCTCCTCCCTCACTACCGTATTCAATATGTCCTTGCGACAAGGCATCGTCCCTTCGGATTGGAAAAAGGCTAACGTGACACCGATTTTCAAGAAAGGAGACAAAAAAATACCAGGCAACTACCGACCCATTAGTCTAACTTCAATTGTAGGTAAGCTACTCGAGAGCATAATTAGAGACAAAATTGTGAGTTACCTCGAAAGCCACTCATTAATTGGGGATTCACAACATGGCTTCCGTAGCAAAAGATCCTGCCTGTCAAACCTACTGACCTTTTATAACGATCTCTTCTCAATTTATGACGTAACCAAATCAGTGGACGTAGTCTATCTTGATTTCCAGAAAGCGTTTGATAAAGTCCCACATCATAAATTACTTTATAAATTAAAGTAAATAGGCATTGACGGTCAAGTAAACCAATGGATCGCGAATTGGTTGAGCAACAGACAACAAAGAGTTGTGATTGACGGCTTTAACTCAGAGTGGGTGCCGGTCACTAGTGGCGTCCCTCAGGGCTCGGTTCTTGGCCCAGTGCTCTTCATTATTTACATCAACGACGTGGATGTTGGACTCAATAGTCGCATTAGTAAATTTGCAGACGACACAAAGATTGGTAACTCGGTTCTCACTGACGAAGACAGCCAAAGCCTCCAAGAGGATTTGCACAAAATTTCAGCTTGGTCGGATAAATGGGAGATGCCCTTTAACGTAGACAAGTGCCAGGTCCTTCAAGTTGGAACAAAAAATAAGAAGTTCGATTACGAAATACGAGGCGTTAAACTCACAAGCGTTCAATGCGTTAAGGACCTGGGGATTAAAATCGCGTCAAACCTCAAATTCTCACATCAATGCATCGATGCAGCAAATAAAGCGAACAGAATGTTGGGCTTCATTATAAGAAACTTTTTATTCAAAAATAAAGATGTAATACTTCCGCTCTACAATAGTTTAGTCAGACCCCACTTGGAATATGCAGTACAGTTTTGGTCTCCCCACCATGCAAAGGACATTGCTAAACTAGGTGTTCAGCGTCGAGGAACAAAAATGATCCCTTCCTTGCGCAACAAATCCTACGAAGAAAAGCTTTCCACCCTTAACATGTTCTCTCTTGAGAAACGTCGCCTCCGAGGAAAACTGATCGAATGTTTTAAAATACTTAATGGTTTCACGAATGTAGACAAAACAAAATTGTTTATGATCGATGACACTGCGAACGAGGAACAATGGCACAAAACTCAAATGTAGACAAGTAAATTCAGACTGCACCAAATTTTTCTTCACCAACGTTGTAGTGCGAGAATGGAATAAGCTCCCACCATCAGTGGTCCAGTGTAACTCGATTGACTCCTTTAAAAACAAGGTCGACCGTCACTTCCTTGAACTTAATATTAACTTGAGTAGAAATGCAACGTTTTGGAGTCTTCTGATTAATGTAAAATCACTTAGGTTTAAGGACAGACCACCTAGTCTGGACCATGGGGTCTGTGTGGTTTCTCTCTCTCTCTCTCTCTCTCTCTCTCTCTCTCTCTCTCTCTCTCTCTCTCTCTCTCTCTCTCTCTCTCTCTCTCTCTCTCTCTCTCTCTCTCTCTCTCTCTCTCTCTCTCTCTCTCCTTACTCAACACACATAATACCATACAAAAAATAAAATAAAATAAAATGTCACTTGCAATATATTCCCTCATTATATCCTCAGTTTTTTTTCTCTCTCTCTCTCTCTCTCTCTCTCTCTCTCTCTCTCTCTCTCTCTCTCTCTCTCTCTCTCTCTCTCTCTCTCTCTCTCTCTCTCTCTCTCTCTCTCTCTCTCTCTCTCTCTCTCTCTCTCTCTCTCTCTCTCTCTCTCTCTCTCTCTCTCTCTCTCTCTCTCTCTCTCTTAAAAGCCACTCATTGATTGGGGACTCACAACATGGCTTCCGAAACAAAAGATCCTGCCTATCAAACCTATTAACCTTTTATAACGACCTCTTCACTGTTTATGACGTAACCAAATCACTGGACGTAGTCTATCTTGATTTCCAGAAAGCGTTTGATAAAGTCCCGCATCATAAATTACTTTACAAATTAAAGCAAATAGGTATTGACGGTCAAGTAAACCAATGGATCGCGAATTGGTTGAGCAACAGACAACAAAGAGTAGTGATCGACGGATTTAACTCAGAGTGGGCGCCTGTCACTAGTGGCGTCCCTCAGGGCTCGGTCCTTGGCCCAGTGCTCTTCATTATTTACATCAACGACGTGGATGTTGGACTCAATAACCGCATTAGTAAATTTGCAGACGACACAAAGATTGGCAACTCGGTTCTCACTGACGAAGACAGGCAAAGCCTCCAAGAGGATTTGCACAAAATTTCAGCTTGGTCGGATAGATGGGAGATGCCCTTTAACGTAGACAAGTGCCAGGTCCTTCAAGTTGGAACGAGGAATAAGAAGTTCGAATACGAAATGCGCGGCGTTAAACTCAAAAGCGTTCAATGCGTCAAAGACTTGGGGGGTCAAAATCGCGTCAAACCTCAAATTCTCACAGCAATGCATCGATGCAGCAAATAAAGCGAACAGAATGTTGGGCTTCATTAAAAGAAACTTTGTATTCAAGAATAAAGATGTAATACTCCCGCTCTACAACAGTTTAGTCAGACCCCACTTGGAATATGCGGTACAGTTTTGGTCTCCCCACCATGCAAAGGATATTGCTAAATTAGAAGGTATTCAGCGTCGGGCAACGAAAATGATCCCTTCCTTGCGCAACAAATCCTACGAAGAAAGGCTTTCTACCCTTAACATGTTCTCTCTTGAGAAACGTCGCCTCCGAGGAAAACTGATCGAATGTTTTAAAATACTTAATGGTTTCACGAATGTAGACAGATCAACATTGTTTATGATCGATGACACTTTGCGCACGAGGAACAATGGCGTAAAACTCAGATGTAGACAAGTAAATTCAGACTGCACCAAATTTTTCTTCACCAACGTTGTAGTGCGAGAATGGAATAAGCTTCTACCGTCAGTGGTCCAGTGTAACACGATTGACTCCTTCAAAAATAAGCTCGACCGTCACTTCCTTCAACTTAATATCAACTAGAGTAGAAATGCATCGTTTTGGAGTCTTCTGATTAATGTAAAATCACTTAGGTTTAAGGACAGACCACCAAGTCTGGACCATGGGGTCTGTGTGGTCTGATTTTCTATGTAAATCTATGTACATCTCTCTCTCTCTCTCTCTCTCTCTCTCTCTCTCTCTCTCTCTCTCTCTCTCTCTCTCTCTCTCTCTCTCTCTCTCTCTCTCTCTCTCTCTCTCTCTCTCTCTCTCTCTCTCTCTCTCTCTCTCTCTCTCTCTCGATGGTCAGGCATTTTAGGGGCTGCGAAGGCTGAGGTGACACGCCGTAAAATTTAAGGTCCCGTGGCTACTCCGGCTGCTGATGCTGATGATGATGATTATAAGATGCCCCGCCCTTTTATCTCTCCTGTTAGCCCTGCCTCTTTTCACACTGCTCTCCTTTATTTATCTTTCTTCTCTCTTCACTCTTTCTTTCCTTCTTCCCTTCCTCTTTCTCATCTCTTTCTCTCTCTCCCTCCTTTCCTTTCTGTCTGCCCTGCTTTCCCTCTCCATTCTTATTTTCTTCCTTCTCTTCCTCTTTTTCCCATCTCTCTCTCCCTCCTTTCCTTTCTGTCTGCCTTGCTTCTTACTCTCTATTCTTCTTTTCTTCCTTGCCTTCCTCTTTCCCTCTTCCCGTCTTCCTTTTCTTTGTTTCTTCCTTACTTTTCATCTTCTAGTTATCCTTCCTTCCATTTCTCTCTCCCTCCACACAGCCCTCCTATCCTCCATCTCGTCCTCCCTTCCTTACTTCTCATTTTCCCTTCCTTCCATTCCCTCCTCTTTCGTTTCCTCCTTTTTCTTTCCTATTTCCCTTCTCTGCCTCTCCTTCACGCAAGTGAAGAAGGAAGGAAGGAAAGAAAGTCACTGTTTATCAATTTCAACTGAAAGTTTACACTGAACTTAGATATAATTGTGTTAGATTTTACTACATATTTCATAATACGTATCATAAATAAAACCAGTAAAGTAAAATCCTCTCTCTCTCTCTCTCTCTCTCTCTCTCTCTCTCTCTCTATATCTCTATCTCTATCTCTCTCTCTCTCTCTCTATCTCTCTCTCTCTCTCTCTCTCTCTCTCTCTCTCTCTCTCTCTCTCTCTCTCTCTCTCTTAAACCGAGTCATCCGCCACTGCAACAATCATCCCTAAGAAGTAGTAATGTAGTGCGGCGACGGCCTGATGAACGAGCCTCCCATAACCTTATAGCCAGTGGGGTACCTCTTTGGCCGACTCGGTAAGGAGTTGCTTTCCCGTCACGCTGGTCGCGGGTTCAGTCCCAGGCAGCCGGAGAATACCCTCTCCTTGTTGTGATTAATTTCTAGTGTGTTTCGATGCACGCAGAGGACGTGTGGGACCGAGAGAGTAATAGAAAAAGAGAATAGAAAATCTCTTCATTAAAGTAAATGCAAATACCATCAACTTTTTAAAAATCGAATCGACCGTCATTTGTTGCGTCAGGTGTAAAGTGAATTCCGAAGCGCTTTCATCTGCTCTGCGGGCGCCAGTTGGCTGTCGAGCAGATTAATACACCAGAGCGGGCAACCTCGTAATGAGCCAATAGACATTCTGTATGTAGCCTGCATTTCCATGTTTACTCTTTCTTTTTACTCTTACACTTCTCTTCCTCTCCTTTTACTCTTCCTCTTCATTCCACTTCCACTTCGTCCTCCTCCTCCTCCTCCTCCTGACGGACTCGCCGCCGCCTGTTATCTCGCCTCGCCAGACAAAATAATAATTTTCGTTCTTGCTGCAACTTGATCGCCATCTTGCCCAGGTAGTAGTGTACGTCAGGAGAGGAGGAGGAGGAGGAGGAGGGGGAGGAGAAGAAGAGAGGAAGAGGAGGGGAAGACTAAGAGGAAAAGGTGCCATAGTTTTGTACATCAGAAGGAGTCTATGAAGAGGAAGAAGAGAATGATTTGTAGGAAAGAGGAGGAGGAGGAGGAGAGCAACGAGAAAGAGAAGAAAGTACTATACTTGTGTACATAAGAGGTAACATAGAAAGAGGAGAAGAAGGAACAAGACAAGTAGAATAAAACTGAGGATGATAAGGAAGAGGAGGGAGAAGAGAGATGGTAGAAGACCTTGAGAATGAAGAGGAAGAAGAGGAGGAGGAGGAAAAGGAAGTACAGGGTAGAGTACTTAACGAGGCTAACGAAGATGAGGACGAGGAAGGAGGAGGAGGAGGAGGAGGAGGAGGTAAAGGATGAAAACGCAGAAGAAAAAAGAAGAGAATAACGAAGACGGGAACGATGCAGACAAAGAGGAAGAAGAGGAAAAGGAAGAGGAGACAGAGGAAGAGGGCGAGAAGAAGGGGACCAGGTAACACTAGACACACCTGCCACATCCCGGGCAGCATACAACACCACACCTTCCCTTCCCTCGCCTCCATTAGGCCGCCACCTGGAGCTCACGGGGGCCAGTCGCTATTCCCGCTTATTAAGATGTCACCTGCTAATTACGCCTTACCTATGGGGACGTGTGGGCGGCGGGCGGGAGATAAATAAGGCCACGCGTCTTATCTGGGGTCAATAAAGGGTCGGGAAGGGCCGGGAAGGGCCAGGAAGGGAGAGCACGGCGCATTAAACCTTAAGTTCATGAGCCACCTGGTCCATAAACCCGTCCAAAGATCAAGCTAGAAGGAGTCACCGCTTGATACACGTAGACTAAGTGGGTTTAAAACAGTCCCATAAGTAAATATACCTGGGGGAGGTTATTTAGCCTTATCTTCGCTTGCCACGGGAGGTGCGGGAAGGGAGCAAAGAAACCTAGTGTGGCTTCAAGATATTCATTGATCTAAGTGACTCAAACAGCTTCCTTGGGCAAACACAGCTGCGGGAGTCTATTCTAGCCTTATCTTCGCTTATTTTAGCCTTATCTTCGCTTGTCACGGGAGGTGTGGGAAAGGGGCAAACATATCTCGAGTGACTTCATGATAAACATCGATCTAAGTGATTTAAACAACTTCCTTGGGCAAACACAGCTGCGGGAGTCTATTCTAATCTTCGCTTGTCCTTATCAATAATCTGTATGTCTTGTGAGGTGTGGGAAGAGCACAAACACATCTCGAGTGGCCTCTGTATATGCATCGATCTGAGTGAGTAAAACAGCTTCTTGGGCAAACACAGCTGGAGGACTCTTTTCTAACCTTATCTTTGCTTGTCCTTATCAATAACAGCCACGTCACGAGAGGTGGGAAGGGGCCAAACACACCTCAAGTAGCCTCTGTATATACATCGATCTAAGTGACTCAAACGGCTTCTTGGGCAAACACAGCTGGAGGACTCTATTCTAACCTTATCTTCCCTTGTCTTTATCAACAACCACCTCGTCAGAAGAGGTGTGGGAAGGAGGCAAACAAATCCCTAACGTCCACCCATCTGAGTGACTGGAAAAGCTTCCCTCGCAAACCCCGCTTGAGAACTTCACTTTAACTTTTATCTCAGTCTGTCCTTATCAACAGGCTCGGCGTCACGCGAGGTGTGGGCAGCGCGCAAACAAACCCGGACTCGCCCTTCTGATGTATGTGGACTAAGTGCCTTTGAAACGACTTCCCACACACACAAAAAAAACTTGAAGTACTTTTTTTTTAACTTTACACACGCCTGTCTTTATCAATAACCCGTCCGTCGCGAGAGATCTGGGAAAGGAAAAAGTGGAGTCGCCGCTTGATGGATGTCGACGGGAATGGCTCTAAGACGCCTCTCGACTCACTTTCAACCCTAATCTCTTCTCCTTGCCTCTATCACTAACCCAAGGAAGGCGAGAAGAGAGGAAAGAGTGCAGGACATGGATCGACACTTGCTAAATATCGACCCAGGTACAGCTAAAACTCCTCCCTACGCAAACGCCAGTGAAAAATCTATCTATTTCAGCATTTACGAACAACCCCACCACAGGTTCAAATGGCCAACGGTGCGGAGATGAGCACTGCAACCACGCGCAGTTATAGCGTATACACCCAACTTTACCAAACGTTAGAAGAGTTGCAGGTAGGGAGAAAAAAAACTATAATCACCCCTTGATATTTCTCTATGAATTGGCTCTTGCTCCAAAACTGCTCCACGCACAAACAGCGTCAGAGAACCCTATCTTAGCCCTTACCAACTACCCGAGAGCAATGGGAAGGGCCAAAAACTATATAAACTCACCCCTTCATATTTGTTTACTAAGTGACTCAAGCTCTAAAACTGATCCACACACAAACACCTCTAGAGAACCCTGTTGTAGCCTTTACCAACTACCCAAAAATATGAGACCTGAGGGAAGTGAGAGAAAAAAAAACAAATTCTACGCACTGGCTCTACAGCTTTCCCCCGCACAAACACAACCACCGCTGGAGCACCCAATTCTACCCTTTAGCGGCACCCCAAACGCAACGGCAACTGAGGGAAGGGCTAAAAAAAAGCTAATTCCACCCCTTGATATTCGTCTACAACATTTGTCTACGCAGCGGCTCTAAAACTATCCCCCACACAAACACAGCCCCCGCCGGAGCACCCAATCTGGCCCGCTACCTCCGCTTGTCCTTATCAATAACCCAGGCGTCGGGCGAGGTGTGGCGAGGCGCAAACACGTGGATCGCTGCCCGGGCAAAAAACACGCTATTGTCACGTCACCGCCGCTCCTGGAAGCCTCGCCAAACACCATTCAGGGAGGAGTAAGGACAGAGGGAGCAGCCCGGAGTGAAGAGAATCTCTTTAAGTGGGTGACATCAGAGTGGAGACAGGAGAGAAAGGACGCGAAACAGGTGTGTGGGTGAGGAGAGGAGAGGGATGGGGAAGGGAGGGATGGAAGGTAGGGTCGGGTTATGGGGAGAGCAGTGGATGAGAGGAAATGGAGGGGGGAGGATGGGCGAAGAGAGATGGGTAAGAGAGGAGGATGGAGGAGGAGGAAGATAAATGGGAGTGAGAAAGGGAGGATGGAAAAGAAGTGGACTAGAAGCTGGTGGAGGACGAGGAGGGAGGTGAGTGGAGATGAGTGGGGTGAGAGGAAGATGGAGGTGAGTTAGGAAGTGGAGGAGGACAGGGGGTAGGGAGGATGAAGGAGATAAACAGGAGTGAGAAAAGGAGGTAAGGAGGAGGTGGCTGGGTGGAGGAAGAGGCGGAGGAGGAAAAGGAGGGAGAGGATTGAACGAGAGAAGAACAAAATAGGAGGAAGGAGAAGGCAGGAAGACTGGAGTAGGTAGGAAGACACCTACCGAACGGGCGCAAGCCACTCCCGGTGAGGTATATATGGGAGGTGAGAAGGGAGCTGAAGCCCTCCAAAGACCCTTCCCATGTCCTCACTAACCGTTTCCCTATTGTCTCACCAACACCGGAGAGTAGTTCAGCATGCTCTCTAAAGACAGATCCTCTCTTTATCCACACCACACTACATTCACACAACATATACACCTTTTCCCAAAATTAAAATTTCAAAATGGCGCACATACACCAAGCCTCGGAGTCCGCGCCTGGGGAGGGGATCACAATTCCCCAGGAGGACTCCTTCTGGCTGCCGACCCGAGAGGTGTCTTGATAACTCCTCGAACCTCTTTTTCTCAATTTCTGCAACATTCGCGGTCTTCGCTCTAATTTTCATTCTGTGGAACATCATCTCCTACTCTAAACCTAACCTTATATTACTTACCGAAACACAGGTTTCTGAGGCTACTGACAGCAATCTCTACTCTGTTCCCTCCTACTATCTCTATCCTAAATTTCAATCCAAAGCTGGATGTTTCGCCTACGTGCGCAACGACATCACTTGCTCTCGTGCCCACGACCTTGACTCTTCTGAATTTTCCACCATCTGGTTAAGACTTCACTGTCATTCTATTACTAAATACATCTGTTTTGTTTATCTCTCACCTAACTCTACCAACTATGTAAAATTCTTTGACTATTTGAATTCTAAAGTGGAGCACATCTTGACCCACTCTCCCTTCGCTGAAATCTCCATCCTAGGAGATTTCAATGTTCACCACCAGCTTTGGCTTTCATCCTCTTTCACTGACCATCCTGGTGAACAAGCCAACAACTTTGCTATCCTCAACGACCTAGAGCAGTTGGTCCAGCACCCTACACGTATTCCCGACCGTCTTGGAGATCGGCCCAACATTCTAGACCTCTTCCTTACCTCAAACCCTTCTGCTTATTCTGTCAAACTGTTCTCTCCGTTGGGCTCCTCCGATCACAATCTTATTTCTGCATCCTGTCCTATCGCTCCTGTACACCCTCTGGACCCACCGAAGAGGCGATGCTTCTGTCATTTTGCTTCAGCTCGGTGGGACGACCTGAGGATGTACTTTTCCGATTTCCCGTGGAATGATTATTGCTTCCAGGATAGAGACCCCTCTGTGTGTGCTCAGCGCATCACAGAGGTGATTGTCTCTGGAATGGAGGCATACATTCCTCGTTCTTTCTCTACTCCTCACGCAAAAAAGCCTTGGTTTAATCACGCTTGTTCTCGTGCTGTCAATGATAGAGAGGTAGCTCACAAAAGATACCAGAGCCTTCAAACTAATGCTAATTATGATCTTTACATTTCCGCCTGAAATCGTGCCAAATCTATTCTCCGACTAACCAAAAATTCTTTCATTAATAGAAAATGTCAAAACCTTGCTTTCTCTAACTCTTCCCGTGACTCTGGCATCTAGCCAAAAACATCTCCTCCAACTTCACTTCTTCATCTTTCCCTCCACTCCTCAGTCCTGACGGCAACACTGCCGTCTCATCTATCTCTAAGGCTGAACTCTTCTCTCAAACTTTTTCTAAAAACTCCACTCTGGACGATTCTGGGCATAGTCCTCCAACTCATCCCCCCTCTGACTCCTTTATGCCTGTTATAAAGATTCTTCAAAATGATGTTTTCTATGCCCTCTCTGGCCTCAATCCTCAGAAGGCTTATGGACCTGATGGAGTGCCTCCTATTGTCCTTAAAAACTGTGCCTCCGTGCTGTCACCCTGCCTGGTCAAACTCTTTCGTCTCTGCCTGTCAACATCTACCTTTCCTTCTTGCTGGAAGTATGCCTTCATACAGCCTGTACCTAAGAAGGGTGACCGCTCCAATCCCTCAAACTACCGTCCTATTGCTTTACTTTCTTGTCTATCTAAAACTTTTGAATCAATCCTTAACCGGAAGATTCAAAAGCATCTTTCCACTTCTGACCTTCTATCTGATCGCCAGTATGGGTTCCGCAAGGGGCGTTCTACTGGTGATCTCCTAGCCTTCTTAACTGACTCTTGGTCATCCTCTCTTAGCCGTTTCGGTGAAACTTTTGCTATTGCGCTGGACATATCAAAAGCTTTTGATAGGGTCTGGAACAAATCTTTGCTTTCTAAACTACCCTCCTACGGTTTCTATCCTTCTCTCTGTACCTTTATCTCCAGTTTCCTTTCTGACCGTTCTATTTCTGCCGTGGTAGACAGTCACTGTTCTTCCCCTAAAGCTATTAACAGTGGTGTCCCACTGGGTTCTGTCCTATCTCCCACTCTTTTTCTGTTGTTCATTGATGATCTTCTTTCCAAAACGAACTGTCCTATCCATTCCTACGCCGATGATTCCACTCTGCATTACTCAACTTCTTTTAATAGAAGACCCACCCTTCAGGAACTTAACGACTCAAGGCTGGAGGCTGCAGAACGCTTAGCCTCAGACCTTACTATTATTTCCGATTGGGGCAAGAAGAACCTGGTGTCCTTCAACGCCTCAAAAACACAGTTTCTCCACCTATCTACTCGACACAATCTTCCAAACAACTATCCCCTATTCTTTGACAACACCCAGCTTTCACCTTCCTCAACACTAAACATCCTCGGTCTATCCTTAACTCAAAATCTCAACTGGAAACTTCATATCTCATCTCTTACTAAATCAGCTTCCTCGAGGCTGGGCGTTCTGTACCGTCTCCGCCAGTTCTTCTCCCCTGCACAGTTGCTGTCCATATACAGGGGCCTTGTCCGCCCTCGTATGGAGTATGCATCTCATGTGTGGGGGAACTCCACTCACACAGCTCTTCTGGACAGAGTGGAGGCTAAGGCTCTTCGTCTCATCAGCTCTCCTCTTCATACTGATAGTCTTCTACCTCTTAAATTCCGGCGCAATGTTGCCTCTCTTTCTATCTTCTATCGATATTTCCACGCTGACTGCTCTTCTGAACTTGCTAACTGCATGCCTCCCCCCCTCCCGCGGCCCCGCTGCACTCGACTTTCTACTCATGCTCATCCCTATACTGTCCAAACCCCTTATGCAAGAGTTAACCAGCATCTTCACTCTTTCATTCCTCACGCTGGTAAACTCTGGAACAATCTTCCTTCATCTGTATTTCCTCCTGCCTACGACTTGAACTCTTTCAAGAGGAGGGTATCAGGACACCTCTCCTCCTGAAACTGACCTATCTTTCGGCCACCTCTTTGGATTCTTTTTAGGAGCAGCGAGTAGCGGGCTTTTTTTTATTAATGTTTACTTTTTTTGTGCCCTTGAACTGTCTCCTTTGCTGTAAAAAAAAAAAAAAAAAAAAAAGAGGGTATGGAGGGTAGCTGGTAGTGATGAAAGGAGGTAGGGAGGAGGTGGCTGGGTGTAGTAAGAGGTGGGCGAGTGTGGCTGAGTGTAAGACGAGTGCAGAACAAACACCCGAGGCTCCTTGAGTGTGGCGTCTCGTTGAATTAAAGGCGAGACGAAGGAACAGATCTGCCCAAGTGTTCCTGGGAGTGCCTGGGTCTTCCTGGGTCACTGTGGGCGGAAAGTCGCTGGCTGATGGAAATGGAAATGAGCCTCGAAGCTTAAGTCATCGATGAAGCCAGAGGGAGGAATGGAGGTTGAGAATGCCTGGTAAGGCAGATTAAGGTAAGGACGGGTAGAATTAGGTGAGGTAAGGTAAGGTATGGTATGGTATTGCAGGGTAGGGTAAGGGAAGGGAAAATAAGGTAATGTGAGGTACAGGAAGGTAAGGTTAGTTAAGGTAAGGTAATGTGAGGTACGGGAAGGTAAGGTTAGTTAAGGTAAGGTAAGGTAAGGTAAGGTAAGGCAAAGCAAGGCAGGGTCAGGTCAGGTAAGGTAAGGTATGGAAAAACTAAGGAAAGTTAAGGTGTGGTAAGGCAAAGTTAGATAATGTAAACCAATATAAAATAAGAAGTAGGGCAAGGTAAAGTAAGGTAAGGTAAGGTAAGGTAAGGTAAGGTAAGGTAAGATAAGGTTAGGTAAGATACAGCACACTCGCGTCAGGTAAATAAACGCACGGCAGAGTACGCAAAGGTAAGATACAGCACACTACCACAAGGTAAAATTTAGCAAGGGAAAGAGTTAGGGTGAGGTCCGGGCCGCGAGTTCAACACCCCCGAAAACCATCACAAGAACTTCTGATATGACAACATTCACGGGGTGAAACGCATCCCTTGTACAAACACACACAAGCGACGGTCAAAGTTACAACGCTCTATCTTGAAAGCCAACAGAGAAACGACTTCGACAAAATTATCGTGCGTTCTTTACTGCAGCTCCTCCCCTGGGCTTGTTTCTGGGTCCTTCAAGCAATGAATGTTATCACGGACAGGGCGCAGCGTGGGCTCGGTATCTCCCGCGTGATGTAATATCGGCCTTGCATCTGTCATGCTCCGGGAGACACCGCGGCGGTAGTCTAAACGGTTATTTTACGGACCCGCCACCAGCCCCAGTGAGGCGAGAAGATAAAGTACAACGGGGCGAGGAAGAAAAGGAGGAATGTTCCGCCGCCTGGTCGCTAAACACTGCCGCGGCTAGCACGGGTACCTACAGCTGCTCGGGGAGAGGAAATTGAAACTTTTTTGAGTATAACTGTTCGTGGCAAGGGGATTAAACCACTTTTTTAGTACTACTGATCGGAATGAGAGAATTAAATCTTTTCTTTGAGTACAAGTATTAGAGAAAAGGGAATTACAGCATCCTTTTTTTAGTACAGCTGGTCGGAAAGAGGGAGCTGCACCTTTCTGATTCGAGATAGGAAATAAAACCATTCTTGTCTTACAGTATTAGCAACTCTTTTATATAATTTTAACCGTGCACGAGAGGAGATGAAATACTAAGACTTTCTCCCCACTTAGCAAGACCACACCTAATAAAATAAACGGTTTAATGAGAAAATATATCACCCACTTTCTGTTATCACTCCGCTAACAAATATATAGACAAATTCGGGTAAAAAGAAGCAATGTGACTACTCTTTCGTTACCTATCATTACCACGGCCAATAAAATGCAACAACAGCTCAAGGGAGAAAGAGAAACGTTGCGACTCTTCCGTTCCCTAACTAACCTACGGACGGCCAAAGAAGCAAGAACGCAGACCACGGATTATCGAGTCGTTACCAAAGTAGTTGTTAGCGCACGGGAGCAGGTGAAGCAGGAGTATGCCGTTTTGAAGGGAGAAGTAGGAACGCTCTAACATCCCGTTACTTACCATAAAAAATAAAAAATAAAATAAAAAAAACACTGATCGGGGCCTGCTATCACGAAAACACAAACTCCCTCTAGGTGAAAACATGAAAAAAACACCCACATCAACACCACCACAACACCCACTAACACCTCCACCCCCATCACCACCCCTCCCAACGCCAAAAACAGCTTTATCACCCCCGTCATCACCTCCATCACCACCACAGCGACTACCACCATCACCTCCACCACCACCACCGCAGCGCCGCCTCGTTAAGTGGGTGTGAACAGCTGCGCAATTAAAACTAACGAGTGGAGTCAGCTTTAGAACACTCGCTCCCTCACGCAGCCTTTACCATGAACGCAAGATAATGTAATAGGGACCCGCTTGCTCGGTTATATGAACGCTCGGTGTAATAAGATGTTCTACTAACGAGCTTAAAGAAGTATATCATAAATTGCTGAAAGGTTCGTTCCGTCTAATATTATAAAAGAGCTGAAATGTTTGCACCGTCACGTCAACGCTCAATATGATTAGGACTCGTGTTAATTAGAGGGAAAACTATACGTGCGAGCAACAAGAGGAGAGAAAGTAAAGCTTATTAACTATATGACAAGTTGCAAGACAGAACAGCCGGCCCCACACGCAAGACTGATCCGCACGAGTAAAGTCACCATCGAAACTCTCGCTTGCTCGCTCAGAAAAGAACTTTGGCTGGGCGGGGAAGGCAAAGCAATTAATACAAATAACAACGATATTTATGAGAAAGAAGTAGAAAGGGCAAACAAATGTATTGAGGTATAATATCACATAAATAGTTATAGTTATTGTTATAGTTATTACTACCTAACAAATTACAAGACTGAGATTTACGAGAAAAATACGAGAATACACACCCACACCCACACTCACACCTACACCCACACACACACACAATAAGAACTCCTTCCCCCTACACACACACAAGCTACTATTTACAAGAACCCACCCACACAAAAACACGCTAATCGCCACCTTACAATAAAATAAAAAAAACATTCCAGGGACCATTAGGAACAAACATAAAACAAAGAAACAGAATACGAATTAGGAAGAAACGGAACACGATCAAAGACTTAATAACTACTGACCCGCTTCTCCTCAACTCACAATGAAAAATATATTAGTAAGGATGCCAGAAATCCAACCCACCCATCGACACCACAACATGTCGAGCATTCCGGGGACTGATCGCTGGTCATAAAGTAACATGATGTGGGTCGCCCCGTCACCCGCGCCTCGGGGCTCGGCGCGGGGTGGGCGGGGACAGGCGGGCGCCCATTAATCAAAGTGACGGTCATCGGCGGAGGCGTCACATCGGCCTCCCGTTGACATTTTTCATCGCGAGTCTCGGAGCACCCAGCAGCCACCCCACCCGGCCATACAGACAGACAGCCTAATAGAGACAGACAGACACAGAAAGTGGACAGAGAGACACGGATACATAGACAGACAGAGACAAACACACAGACACCCCATCCATACACTCGACCATTCAGACATTCAAATACACATATATACATACATACATACGTACGTACATACATACAGACAGACAGACAAATAATACAGGGACAGACAGAAAGACAGACACCTCATCTATACAGCCATCTATCCAGTCACCCAAGCAGGTATAGACTAACAGACACAGACAGACAAGAGGAAAGACACAACTCTCCCGCGCCACCACACACACAACCCGCCCACACACACACACACACACACACACACACACACACAGTCAGTCAGTCAACCAGTCAGCCACCAAGACAGCCAGCAAGCAAATAATCCAACCATACAGCCAGACAACCACTCCTCAGCCAATCCCTCAGTCACCCACTCCGCCAACCAAGCCAACCGGCCACTCCAGACCACCTCCAGCCACTTAGCCGCCGCCTCCGCCATAGACCACGAGCCTGCCCGCTTTGTTTTGTCAATAGCGAACACTTCTTATAGAGTATGCGAGAGATAAATGTTGCGAGGGGCTTTATGAAGGAGTGGGTTTGTTGATGGTGGGTGAGGGCCTGTGTTGTTAATGGGGCAGCGGCCTGGTGATGGGAAGATAATTATTTATCTCTATATATTCTCTCTCGTTCTCGTTCTCTCCCTCTCCCTCGCTATGAAAAGATAATTATTTTTTCTCTATTCTCTCTAATTCTTCTTCCCTCCGTCTCCGTTTCCCTCTTCCTCTCTTCGAAGGTAATTGTTTCTCTATTCTCTTGTTCTCATTCCTTCCGTCTCCTTCTCCCTCTCTACGAAAAGATAATAATTTTTCACTTTTCTCTCGCGTTCTTGTTCTCTCCGTCTCCATCTGTGTCTCCCTCTTCCTCTCCCTGTCTCTCTCTCTCTCAGGTGGAATATATAAATCATTAGAGGTATCATTTTTAAGGCTGGCTGTGGCATTCTGGGCGAGTTTATAGCTTTTCTTCCTAATCCGGAGAACATTCCCGAGACCCTTGACTTAGATATCTTTTTAACAGCGACTAAAACGACCCACGAACATTACTGACTGCAGACAAAACAAACGTATCCTGAAAAAACTGAAAAATAATATATCAAACAAGGAATATAAGTGACGAGAATATTATTTACCAAGAGAACAACAAGTTTGAGAAGAAAATAAATCACCGTTCTCTACTTCTAAAGGGGTTCACAGGGAAGATTGGGTGTAGTGCCCTGGAACACAGCGGCAAGGACTACAGATGGCAAGCCTCACCCTCACACCAGCACGCCCTGAGACACACACGGACGTAGTTGTAGTCATAATACCATACAGTCTGCCGAGTGCCTTCACTTCACCTTCATGCTTATAGCCGACCCATCTTTTAATCCTATTAGGGAAGCAAACGTGGCCTCGGCGCTCATCTCCGTAACATTAGTCGTTGATCCTCATTCCTGCACGCCCACACACCCTAAGTGATCCTGCTATTACCTGCCACCGCAAACCCCGAAACACCAACACACAATAATAATAATAATAATAATAATAATAATAATAATAATAATAATAATAATAATAATAATAATAAATAGAGCCATTCTAAGGTACATTCGCTGGATGGGCGGGGCCTCACACGTACACACACAAACACACACACACACACACACACACACACACACACACACACACACACACACACAGGAACACCAGACCAACAAGAACGATAAGTCAGCCGAGCGGTTCTGTTCCCTGACAAATGATTCCAGGAACCTTTGCGGCGATGTGCTGGGAACTAGTTTTTGCAGGATGAATTTCACCAGTACACACACTTGGCGAGGGGTTCCTTCACACAGCATTACCTTACGCTTTTTTTTCTGTCTCCCGTCAGTGATTCTAGGCTTGATTTTTTTTCCTTTTCCTTATGTATGTATGTGTTATGTTTTATATCTTCATTTTAAACTTGTATAATTTGGTACCCTTGTCGATTCACACGCTTCGTTGATCTTATAATTCTCATCAATATATGTATATATATATATATTTTTTTTTACCCGACAGCTGCAACTTTAGACCATTAACTTAAAGCTCTATGGTAAGGTAGAGCTTGGTGCATACCCTAGAGGGAATGTCACCACTATATACATTTTGAGAAGGCTTCCTATATACAGCATTACTCTTAAACATCACCTTCCTGACAGCGCTTTAGACCATTAACTTTGAAACATAAAGGAAGGTTGGGTGCATCCTCAATAGGGAGTATTACCACTATATACATTTTAACAAGGCTTGCTATATACATTACTTTTAAACATTACTACTTTTTAAAATATTTCTGATGGTATTACTCTTCCCCTTTACTTCCAATATTTACTTACAAGCATCACTGTATACAAAGACTTTTTGACATAATAATCCACCATTAAATTATATACATTACTTTTTAGCATTATTCCTGACCAATTTTTATTTTAATATTTCTCTTATTATTTTTTTCCTTTTACTTCCAATATTTACTCACAAGCATCGCTGTGTACCAAGACTTCTCGACGTAAGAATCCAACATTAAATTATATACATTACCTTAGTTTTATATTTTTAGCTATTCGATTAAAATTTCCACACTTGAGGTTTCATTTTAATATCAATAGCGACGTTACTTGAGGAGGAGGAAAAAAAACTAGACAATGTATACAGACAGACAGACAAGATAGACAGACAGACAGACTGACGAAAAGAAAGAATTAAAGAAAACCCAAAAAATGCAAATGGCCATCAGACAAGACAGATATAAAGGCAGATAACACACACAAAAGGACAGAGAGATAAGCAGGAAGAGAGACGGCCGGACGGACAGACAGACAGACAGATCGACAGCTTCACGGAATATATATATATATATATATATATATATATATATATATATATATATATATATATATATATATATATATATATATATATATATATATATATATATATATATATATATATATATATATATACACACACACACACACACACACACACACACTCTCTCTCTCTCTCCTCTCCTCTCGTTGTCTCTTCTCTTCTCCTTTCTTCTCTCTCTCACACTTTATCTATCTCCCTATGCATCTGTCTATCTATATCTTCTTTGTTTCTTCACTTTGTTTCTTCTTTTTTCTTCCTATTTTTTTTCTTTTCTCTCCGTTTTTCTTCTCTCTTCTATTTTTCTTCTCTCTTCTCTTTCTCCCTCCCTCTCCCTCCCCCCCTCTCTCTCTCTCTCTCATTCTGTTGCCAATTCCCCAATCTTGGAAGGGGTCTAGAAACAGCCCTCCACCACCGTCACCACCACCACCACCACCGCCACACAATATATAGGGCGTCGCAACAGCCGGGAGGGAAAAAAAGAAAACGAGAGGAAGAAACCGAATGTTGGCTGAGGCGAACTTGTCGGCTCTCCATCAGGTGTGGCAGGAGGAGGAGGAGGAGGAGGAAGAGGAAGAGGAAGAGGGTTAAGGAGGACGACGGTGAAAAGTGAGAGCGGCGAGGTAATGGTTTGAAGAAAGATGGAAGGAAGGAAGGAAGGAAAGAAGGAAGGAGGAGGAGGGTTAAAGAGGACGACGGTGAGAAATAAGGTCAAGAAGAGAAGAAAGAGGGAATGATATAAACAAGGAATGAATGGAGGAAAGAGGAAGGAGGGGAAGAACGGACGAACGGAGAAAAAGAAGATATATGAGAGACAGCCGTTTATGGAGGAACTGGAGGGAAGGAGGAACATAAATAAACCAAGGAATAAGATGAAAATGAGATGAATGAGAGGGCGGGGAGATGAGCTGGATAAATGAACGAAGGAAGGAACAAAAGCTAAGAGATGATAAGACAGGGAACGAAGGCAGATGAAGAGATATTTAATAGGAGCAAAAAGACGCAAGAAGGCATTGAGGCATAAACCGCTAAGAGACGAGAACTTGAAGGCGGATAAAATAAGAAGCAAAGTCAACAGAGAACAGAGAGAAGGAGGAAGAGAAAAGGAATGAAGGACTGGAAAGGAAAAATGAAGAAAAATTGAAGATAAACATTTGTGACGAAAATTAGAGAGTAAGAGAGGAGAGGAAAGAGGAAAAGGGTGGATAAAACATACAAAAGAGGAGAGGAAAAAGGATAACTCGAGAGGAGAGGAAGGAGGAAAAGGGTGGAAAAAAAGTATATAAAAAAAGAGAGCAAAAAGATAACTCGATGTGAGGTTGGAGGCTGATCATGGAGGATGCAAATAAAGGAGAAGAGGAAAAAGAGGAATAAAGTATGGAGGAAGGAAGGAAGAGAAGGAGAGGAAGGAAGGAAGAGGGAGGTTAGGTTAGGTGGGTGAGTGGGACAGATGGGTGTGTTGAGGAAGAGGTGGAGAGGAGGTGGAAGAAGGAAGGAGGAGGATGAGAGGAAGGAAGGGGAGGAGGAGAGGATGGAAGGAGGAGGAGGAGAGGTGGTTAGGTTAGGTGGGTGAGTGGGACAGATGGGTGCGGTGAAGAGGAGGTGGAGAGGAAGAAAAGGAAGAAGAGGAAGAGGAGGAGGAGGAAAGGAGAAGGAGGAGAGGAAGGAAGGGGGTCACCTTTGGAGGCCTTCTCAGCTCTCCGCGCTAACCCATAAAAGCATTTCGTCGACTGGTAGCACGACAACAAGCTCTCTTCCTTGCCTTCGCGCACACCGCACACTGATGGATCCCTTCTTGCTCTCCGCCTCCCCTCGGCATAAATACATTACAGATGCGTATCAATTTGTAAATATGCATAATACATAATAGGAGGAACACGATATTCACGTTTCCGCGACGCATATCGAATCGACTTGAATGCATTGCGATCCTTTCTTATATACTTTGAACCCGATTAGATATTCCGATAAGGGGGAGGGAAGAGAGGATGGTAGAGATAAGAATGTTTGGTGGATGATTCTTGCTGGTTTTATGTGTGTGTGTGTGTGTGTGTGTGTGTGTGTGTGTGTGTGTGTGTGTGTGTGTGTGTGTGTGTGTGTGTGTGTGTGTGTGTGTGTGTGTGTGTGTGTGTGTGTGTGTGTGTGTGTGTGTGTGTGTGTGTGTGTGTGTGTGTGTGTGTGTGTGTGTGTGTGTGTGTGTGTGTGTGTGTGTGTGTGTGTGTGTGTCTCTTTCTAATATGTGCCACCTTTCCCTCCACTTCCATCTACTTAAAGCATCTCTCAATCCCCTTTCCTCTTTCTAATCCTAATTTTCCCTATTTCGATCCCCTCACAGCCTATCTCAACCTCCTCCTCATATTACTTTGAGGTATCTTTCGACCACTTCAATCTCTTCACACCTTCTCTCAACCCACTCTTGATCTTCCTAATGTGCTATCTTTCCCCCACATCGATTTCCTCACAGCTTATCTCACCCACCTCCCTCTCTCCCCCTCCCAGCCACACGCCAACACCCCGACACACAGCCACCGGACAGGACAAGACAGGGAACATTGCCGCCTCGCCGCCTGCGCTGAGACCCGGCTTTGGGGAATCAGCTGATGAGATATGATCACTCTGGGACCTTGGCTGCTCCTTGGACCCTCCCTCCTACCTCTCCCCTCTCGCCACCGCTTCCCAGACCGTAATAATCGATCTCGCTACTGGATATTTTCAAGCAGATTACCGCTGATCCTCTCCACGGGAAAACGGCGCAAACCTCATAACGGTGAGGCGAGTCCGGACGTGTGAAGGCTAAACGTAAAATTAGTGGTATCGACCATCGCCATCTCGAGAGTGTGAAGGAAGAAGAACTCGGTAAAGGCTCAAGAAGGGACAGGAAAAAAAGGTTCAAATACTCAAGTGGTGTGAGTTATCTCCATCTTGTGAGCATTAGGGAGAAAAAATGTTGAGTTCATAAAGTGTGAGAGCCTGGGACGTGTGGAGGAAGGAAGGTAAGGTAAGGTAAGGTAAGGTAAGGTAAGATAAGGTAAGGTAAGGTTAGGTTATGTAAGGTAAGGTAAGGTAAGGTAAGGTTAAGGAAGGTAAGGTAGATAGAGTAAGGTAAGGTAAAGTAAGGTGAAGTGAGGTAAGGTAAGGTAAGGAGAGGTGGGTAAGGTAAGGTAAGGTAAGGTAAGGTAAGGTAAGGTAAGGTAAGGTAAGATAAGGTAAGGTAAGGTTATGTAAGGTAAGGTAAGGTAAGGTTAAGGAAGGTAAGGTAGATAGAGTAAGGTAAGGTAAGGTAAGGTGAAGTGAGATAAGGTTGTGTAAGGTAAGGTAAGGTAAGGAGTGGTGGGTATGGTAAGGTAAGGTAAGGTAAGGTAAGGTAAGGTAAGGTAAGGTAAGGTAAGGTAAGGTGAGATAAGGTTAAGGAAGGTAAGGTTGTGTAAGGTAAGGTAAGATAAGGAGAGGTGGGTATGGTAAGGTAAGGTGAGGTAAGGTAAGATAAGGTAAGTTAAGGTAAGGCTATGTAAGGTAAGGTAAGGTAAGGTAAGGTAAGGTAAGATAAGGTAAGGTAAGGTAAGGCTATGTAAGGTAAGGTAAGATAAGGTTAAGGAAGGTAAGGTTGTGTAAGGTAAGGTAAGATAAGGAGAGGTGGGTATGGTAAGGTAAGGTGAGGTAAGGTAAGGTAAGATAAGGTAAGTTAAGGTAAGGCTATGTAAGGTAAGGTAGGGTAAGGTAAGGTAAGGTAAGGTAAGGTAAGATAAGGTAAGGTAAGGTAAGGCTATGTAAGGTAAGGTAAGGTAAGGTAAGGTAAGGTAGGGTGAGGGAAGGTAAGGTAAGGAGAGGTGGGTATGGTAAGGTAAGGTAAGGTAAGGTAAGATAAGGTAAGGTAAGGTAAGGCTATGTAAGGTAAGATAAGGTAAGGTAAGATAAGGTAAGGTAAGGTAAGGTGAGGTAAGGTAAGGTAAGGTAAGGTAAGGTAAGGTAAGGTAAGGTAAGGTAAGGTAAGGTAAAGTGAGGTAAGGATGTGTAAGGTAAGGTAAGGTAAGGAGAGGTGGGTATGGTAAGGTAAGGTAGGTAAGGTAAGATAAGGTAAGGTAAGGTAAGGCTATGTAAGGTAAGGTAAGGTAAGGTAAGGTAAGGTTAAGGAAGGTAAGGTAGATAGAGTAAGGTAAGGTAAGGTAAGGTGAAGTGAGGTAAGGTTGTGTAAGGTAAGGTAAGGTAAGGAGAGGTGGGTATGGTAAGGTAAGGTAAGGTAAGGTAAGATAAGGTAAGGTAAGGTAAGGCTATGTAAGGTAAGGTAAGGTAAGGTAAGGTAAGGTTAAGGAAGGCAAGGTAGATAGAGTAAGGTAATGTAAGGTAAGGTAAGGTAAGGAGAGGTGGGTATGGTAAGGTAAGGTAAGGTAACGTTAAGGAAGGTAAGGTAGATAGAGTAAGGTAAGGTAAGGTAAGGTGAAGTGAGGTAAGGTTGTGTAAGGTAAGGTAAGGTAAGGAGTGGTGGGTATGATAAGGTAAGGTAAGGTAAGGTAAGATAAGGTAAGGTAAGGTAAGGTAAGGTGAGGTAAGGTAAGGTAGGGTAAGATAAGGTTAAGGAAGGTAAGGTTGTGTAGGGTAAGGTAAGGTAAGGTAAGGTAAGGTAAGGTAAGGTAAGGTAAGGTAAGATAAGGTAAGGTAAGGTAAGGTAAGGTAAGGTAAGGTAAGATAAGGTTAAGGAAGGTAAGGTTGTGTAAGGTAAGGTAAGGTAAGGAGAGGTGGGTATGGTAGGGTAAGGTAAGGTAAGGTAAGGTAAGGTAAGGTAAGGTAAGGTAAGATAAGGTCAGGCTATGTAAGGTAAAGTAAGGTAAGGTAAGGTTAAGGAAGGTAAGGCAGATAGAGTAAGTTAAGGTAAGGTAAGGTGAAGTGAGGTAAGATTGTGTAAGGTAAGGTAAGGTAAGGAGAGGTGGGTATGGTAAGGTACGGTAAGTAAGATAAGGTAAGGTAAGGTTATGTAAGGTAAGGTAAGGTAAGGTAAGGTAAGGTTAAGGAAGGTAGGGTTGTGTAAGGTAAGGTAAGGTAAGGAGAGGTGGGTATGGTAAGGTAAGGTAAGGTAAGGTAAGATAAGGTTACGTAAGATAAGGTAAGGTTAAGGAAGGTAAGATTGTATAATGTAAGGTAAGGTAAGGAGAGGTGGGTATGGTAAGGTAAGGTAAGGAGAGGTGGGTATGGTAAGGTAAGGTAAGGTAAGATAAGGTAAGGTTACGTAAGGTAAGGTAAGGTAAGGAGAGGTGGGTATGGTAAGGTAAAGTAAGGTAAGGTAAGATAAGGTAAGGTAAGGCTATGTAAGGTAAGGTAAGGTAAGGTAAGGTAAGGTTAAGGAAGGTAAGGTTGTGTAAGGTAAGGTAAGGTAAGGAGAGGTGGGTATGGTAAGGTAAGGTAAGGTAAGGTTATGTAAGGTGGTAAGGTAAGGTTAAGGAAGGTAAGGTAGATAGAGTAAGGTAAGGTAGAGTAAGATAAGGTAAGGTAAGGTGAAGTGAGGTAAGGTTGTGTAAGGTAAGGTAAGGTAAGGAGAGGTGGGTATGGTAAGGTAAGGTAAGGTTATGTAAGGTGGTAAGGTAAGGTTAAGGAAGGTAAGGTAGATAGAGTGAGGTAAGGTAGAGTTAGATAAGGTAAGGTAAGGTGAAGTGAGGTAAGGCTGTGTAAGGTAAGGTAAGGTAAGGAGAGGTGGGTATGGTAAGGTAAGGTAAGGTAAGGTAAGGTAAGGTAAGGTGAGGTAAGATAATTTTTTTTTTTTTTTTTACGTCCTTGCCTGTTGCGCCGGTAGGCATCTTCCTCGTGGGGCCTGATGGTCGGCCCAAGGCTTCTTCCAGGTGGGGCCTGATGGTTGGCCCAGCCCGTTCTGGCGCAGGCGAGTGTTTATAGTGGCGCCATCTTGCATTGGCTCATGCTGCCCCCCGGAACTCGTTCTTGATTCGCTTGGACGGCTTCCTCTTGAGTCCGGGTTGATGGGTGGTCTTCATGACAGCATGTGGGTAGTTTTAAGCCACTCGGCAGTGACTGAAAAATCCGAGTGGTAGCGTGGGGATTCGAACCCGCGTCGTCCATCACGCGGTGAATGTGAGCCCAGTACGCTACCAGTTCGGCCACCGCCTACCCAAAGGTTAAGGAAGGTAAGGTTGTGTAAGGTAAGGTAAGGTAAGGAGAGGTGGGTATGGTAAGGTAAGGTGAGGTAAGGTAAGGTAAGATAAGATAAAGTAAGGCGTACAATTATATATTAGAGGTATCCATCGTCTCCTCCTTAAAGGTGAAAAGATCTTGATAATAATGATACCGAAAGATGATTATAAAACGAATAATAATAAAAAATAAGAGAAAAATAAAGAAAACAGATCAACGATAATAAAACAGTAACAAAAATAAAAGGAGCAGAAGGAAAACCAGACTTACAAGGACAACAAGAAAAAAAAACTAACATGAAGAAGACAAACAAAATAAAATCAAAGCAATGAGAAGAGAAAAGGGACGGGAAGAACGAACAGGAGGAGGAGGAGGAGGAGGAGGAGGAGGAGGAACAGGAGGAGATGGAGAAGGAAAAAAAAAAAAAGAGGAGCAACAGGAGGAAAAGAAAAAGAAAGGGACAAACATGAGAAGGAAAAGGAATAGGAGAAGAAGAAGAATGACGAGGAGGAAGAGGAGAGAAGAAGCAGGAGGAGAGGAGAGAAGGTAGAAGAAGAGGAGGAGGAGAGGCAGCAGGAGGAAAAAGAACAAGAACAAACAGGAGGAGAAGGAGAATGACGAGGAGGAGGAGGAGGAGGAGGAAGGAGATGAAGGAGGAACAAGAAAAAGAGGAGGAAGAGCACGGAGATGAAGGAGGAACAAGAGGAAGAGGAGGAAGAGCAAGGAGATGAAGGAGGAACAAGAAGAAGAGGAGGAAGAGCAAGGAGATGAAGGAGGAACAAGAAGAAGAGGAGGAAGAGCACGGAGATGAAGGAGGAACAAGAAGAAGAGGAGGAAGAGCAAGGAGATGAAGGAGGAACAAGAACACAAAGAAACACAAAGGAAGAATAAACAACAGCAGACCTGCTGGTCCTTACGAGGTTGTTTGTGACAAGCTACACTAACTATCTAATCAAAGGTGGAAGATGAAGGACAGCAAAGGCGAAGGCTCCTCCCCACCCCCCATCCCTCCAGCCTAAGCTGGCAGGAAAGGAAAAAGAACCATGCAGCATGGAAAAGCTGCATGGAATTTATGTAGGAAAGAGGAAAGAACTACCATTACTGCTACCACTAACCGGGCAATAAAAGCGGACAAGGACACCAGTATTCGAAAGAACTTAACGTTATTACGACTATGAGTAATATCTTAGTTGCAGGTTGGATTCAAAACACTTGTCTAATCTATTCTTGAAGGCCGTAACTGTTGTACTATCAACGACATCACAGGGTAGAGAGTTCCAAACATTAACAACTCGATTGAAGAAGAAGTCTTTAGCTTCGTGCGACGAGAATCTTTTACCACTTATCTTCAAATTGTGATTTCTTCTTGTTCTATTTGATCGATCAATTGTAAAGTAATCTTCCGCATTAATATCACTGAATCCTTTAAACATTTTAAACACTTCTATTAGATCGCCTCGCATTCTTCGTTTTGATAAGCTGAATAAATATACCTCTTTAAGCCCTTGTTCATATGACAAACTTCTCAACCTAGGAATCATCTTTGTTACTCTTCGTTGGACCCGTTCCAACTTTTCTATGTCTTTTCTGTAGTAGGGAGACCAAAACTGTACACAGTACTCTAGACGGGGTCGAACCAACGAATCATACAGTTTTAATATTGCTTTTTCCGATTTATTATTAAAGACTCGTCCGATGAGGCCAACCTATTTGTTTGCAGTTTTAACTACCTCTGAACAATGCTGACCGGGCTTTAAATCGCTTGATATAGTGATTCCAAGATCCTTTTCTTTACTTACTGCAGAAAGTTGTTGGCCATTCATTGCGTACTGAACGCGATTGTTATTGTTTCCGATGTGCAACACTTTACATTTGTCAACGTTAAATTTTATTTGCCATTGATTGGCCCAACGTGCAAGTCGATCTATATCTGATTGTAAAGCTTCTTCGTCGAGTGTCGCAGTTACTTTACTAGCAATTTTTGTGTCATCAGCAAATTTTGATACTTTGCAAGTGAGCCCATCATCGATATCATTAACATAAATTAAGAAGAGCATGGGGCCAAGCACTGATCCTTGAGGTACGCCGCTTCTGACATCGAGCCAGTTAGATGTAACACCGTTTAGAACTACTCTCTGTTTCCGCTCAGAGAGCCAGTCCACAAGCCAATTGTGAATGTTACCCGAGATACCGTGCGCCAGTAGTTTGCTGAGCAATCGTTGGTGGGGGACCTTATGAAATGCCTTTTGAAAATCCAGATGTATGATATCTACTGATCTGCTTCCATCGAACACCTCAAAAATATAGTGAAAAAAATCAAGTAAGTTAGTCAAACACGAACGTTTACTACGGAAGCCATGTTGCGAATTATTTATTATATTATTTTCTTCGAAGAATTTCACCATATTGTCGCGAATGATAACTCCATTAACTTACAAGCAATCGATGTCAGGCCAAGTGGTCGATAGTTTCCTGGATGAGACTTGTCCCCCTTTTTGAAAGAGGAGGAGGAGCAAGGACATGAAGGAGGAACAAGAAGAAGAGGAGGAGGAGGAGGAAGAGTAGATGGTTCGGTGGGTTCGTGTGAGTGTGGCCGAGTGAC
Organism: Eriocheir sinensis; assembly: GCF_024679095.1. Taxonomy (NCBI): domain Eukaryota; kingdom Metazoa; phylum Arthropoda; class Malacostraca; order Decapoda; family Varunidae; genus Eriocheir; species Eriocheir sinensis. The sequence continues at coordinate 84,030 of NW_026110391.1, read as the reverse complement.
AGCGAGGAGGGAAAAGAACTGGTCTTCGGTACACTTCAATTAGACTGTCACTGATTCATCTGAGAGAGAGAGAGAGAATGCTGTAGTGAGGTGACTGTACAGGTGTTATCCGGTGGCGGCACTAAACAAGCAACACACACACACACACACACACACACACACACACACACACCAATCATGCAATCGCCGTCACCACCACCACTTCTCGCGGCCTCCAATCCCCGTGCCGCCGCTGCCCCAAGACTCTCACTCTCCCATCACCCACCAGTACAGTGCCGCCCCGTGCCCTCAGGCGTCCAATCTCGCGTCAGCTCGGCATTTCCGCCCCCAAAATGACATCCTGTTGCTGTCTATCACCTTGAACGCTTTGCTTGCTTCCCGCTGGTCATCATTACCGTGAACAGCCCTCGTCACACTGTCATTACCTTTCGTACCTTAATGAGTAAACCTGCTGTGGTAAATCTCTACTTTCTGCACTAACGAGTAGCCCGCCAGCCAGCCAGTCTACCCGTGACGATCAATTTCACGTTACTGCCCCCTCCAGTTATCCTTACTATATATATTTTTTTATAATAGTTTTGCTTCCCCAAACATCTCCCTAACAGTCAACCATCTTAGGTCATGCACCCTATAGCAACCACAACCACCACACACGGGCCTCCCTCCAGTCCCTCACGAGCATCAGTCACCTGTTCCTTTAATTAACACGCCCCCCCTCCTACCTGACCCGAAGCAACCCACAGTGACCCAGACCACTGTACAGAGTGTTGGGTCGTCTCTCTCTCTCTCTCTCTCTCTCTCTCTCTCTCTCTCTCTCTCTCTCTCTCTCTCTCTCTCTCTCTCTCTCTCTCTCTCTCTCTCTCTCTCTCTCTCTCTCTCTCTCTCTCTCTCTCTCTCTCTCTCTCTCTCTCTCTCTCTCTCTCTCTCTCTCTCTCTCTCTCTCTCTCTCTCTCTCTCTCTCTCTCTCTCTCTCTCTCTCTCTCTCTCTCTCTCTCTCTCTCTCCTCCGATACATCTTACGGTCCCTGTCTCCAACCCTCCCACCATTTGCCTCCCCTCTCCCCGATACGGACGTTCATTACCAAGGGCTCCGAGGCTTCACGGGATGGTTCAGCCTAAGCTATGGCAGGCCTCCCAAGTTCCCAAGCGGACAGTTCAGGCACTCGCTCCTAACCACCACAGGGACCTACGCCTGCCATGAAATTTGAACACGAGGAGGGCGGGCGGGCTCCCTGTAGTCCCTCACCTGCAAGCAATAGTCACCTGTCCTGTTAATTAGCACGCCCCCTGCCCCCCCTCACCCACTAACACATCCTGCCACACAATCACCGCTATTCTCACCTTTCAGGATCGCTGCAGACGCTGGAGCACAGGAAAAAAGGTTAAAAATACACCGAGGAGTGACAGAGCCGTGTCGCCCGTACTCCGTGACTTCCCGTTCCAATGTGGACCAAAGCAAGCCTTAGTGACCCCTGACCAATCACCGAGCATCTCCACCGTGCCTAAACCAATCACAGATGAATAAAAGGAGCCGGCAAGGGCGCAGGCGCACTAGGATTCTAAGTCGTCTAGATATTGGTGTAATCAACTTTTTTCCAACTAGGAGATGTGAAGTAGGATTGTGAGTGGGACAGGATTGTGATTATTTGTTTGCGATGTAAAGCAAAGGTAAAACCACTGGGTGTGGTAAAATAATGTGTTTCCATGACTTGTAGTAGATTATACTATAGGAATGTGTTATTAGGATTTTGTGAAGAGAGTACATAATGATTGTGATGTAAGCAGAGAGATACAAACCACTGCTTGTGGAACGACGAGTGTTATTATTATTGGCAACAACTGAGCACATATTGTAGTATTATGTTTAAGACATGTCGTTTGTCATATGTTGCATCCATTGCTGAATATGCCAGTGTTATGATCGTCTGAGCATAGAATATTGCGTAAGGCAATTACTTTCATTTAATTTTAAATAAATGTAGATTTTCTTTTTCCCTTGTTTATCCCCGAACCCCAGTCTCCAATAACAACATAAGCCGGATCACGCTACCAGGGATACGAGACGGTGAGATCATTTATGGAGTAATTAATGAGTGATAAAAGAGTTGATTTAATACAAGAAAAGCAGGGTCCAAAACCGTTCATTCCATCAAGACAACTCTCTTGCTCTCTCCCTCCCGCTGTTCAATAAAGCAAATTACGGACGAGTTAAATGAAATATCGCCCTAATAAACCCACACATAAAGAAATAGAGACCGCCTCTAATAAAGGAAACGGGGAGTAAGTATATCGTTGAGTACGAGTCACGAGAACAAGCATGATTAAACCAAGGCTTTTTAGCATGAGGAGTAGAGAAAGTACGTGGAATGTATGCCTCCATTCCAGAGACAATCACCTCTGTGATGCGCAGAGCACACACAGAGGGGTCTCTATCCTGGAAGCAGTAATCATTCCATGGGAAATCGGAAAAGTACATCCTCAGGTCGTCCCACCGAGCTGAAGCAAAATGCCAGAAGCATCGCCTCCTCGGTGGGTCCAGAGGATGTACAGGAGCGATAGGACAGGATACATAAATAAGGCAGATCTGAACAGGTAGAAATCATCACCATACGAGCATTCGAAGAAAACTAAACGTTTATTTCGATATGTAAGCAGCAAGCGTGATCATAATACAGGTCATATATAAATTACAAACCTAATCTTTACAAAAAAGAGTTAATATGTAAAATAAGACAGAGGTGAAGATAAAAAAGAATTCATATAGGTCTTCTTTTACATGGGATTGAGGTAACACATTTGCAAAGATTGGCTGATCTAAAGAAATATATTTACAAATTCCCAAGTATTCAACAAGTGCCTCACTAAGCAAAAAGAAGTCGGCGTTTTTTTTTTTCGCCGAATTTGCTTATCACTCTCGATTGAAATTGGGATATCATAGTGGACACAGAGGAGGGCTAGTCCGTTCAGGCGCTCTTGGCTGACGGTACTCTTCAGATAGGTGTTCAGCCTTTTCAATGCTGAGAAAGACCTCTCAGCCTCCGTGTTGGAGACTGGAAGCGTCAACAGAGTTTTCAAGAGAATGGCGAGATTGGGGAACATGATGGTGCTGGCGTGTGCCTGAGCTTCTTTGATAGTTTGGAAGACCGGAACAGATAATGCCCAGTGCCTTCACGAGTGTCAGGGATTCGATGTCGAGCTCGTAGAGCTTCGCCGCTTGAAGCACAGCCGCAACATCCGTTTCAGGGCCTTTGAGGAGTTGCTTGAGCTGAAGTGCGACAGGCACTGTGTCGTCGCCGAACCGACTCTTCAACTCAGCCAAGACGTGGTCCACGAACGGATTGCACACCGCCCGGTGGTAGTTGGTACCCCTCAGCATTCTCGCACGGAACATTTGATCGCTGGGTCTGTCGTCCACAGAGTCGTGGCACATGGATGGTGTCATGCGATGACCCCACCTCGACCAAAAGCTCTTCCGCTTTCATGAATACGTCGTGGAAATGATTCTCCGCATCTGCTCTGAGTTTGGCAAAAATGGTATCGATGCAACGAATCATGGCATAGGCTGACACCAGGTCGCCATCTTTTCTCTGAAGATTTCGCCTCGGCTCGAGGGTATACGCCAATATACACTCCACTACAACCAGTCCAACGAGAAAGCGGGGAACACGTTTGGCGATGAGGCGCCCAGCGGTGGCGGCAAGTTCTTCCTCTAGAAAAACAGGGATGACAGGCAGAAATTCAACGAAAACCAGCACTGCGTCATGCCTCTCAATCCACCTGGTGGGCCAGAGGGGAACAAGCTTTTCGCGCTTGGCCGAGGTAGGCTTGACAACCTCTGTGAAGCGGAGAGAGCGCGTATTCGAAGAATGAACAAAGCTGTACACCTCGGTCAGTGTTTGAAGAGCGATCTTCACATCCTTGACGTCACACGCCTTCGTCAGTACTAGATTCTGCCGGTGGTTAAAGCAGTGGATTGGCTTGGCCAGGGTGTACTTCTTCATGAGTACTGCGGCACACCCTTTGAATTTTCCCATCCAGCTCCATCGAAACCATGTCCCCTGCACTTGGCCATGTCTAATCCGAGGTCTTCAGCGGTGCGCAAAAGGAGCCTATGTAAATCTTTACCGGTGAGGTCTTGGGCGTGCACAAAGGCAAGGAAGTCTTACCTTATTTCCTCTTCGAAGTGCCGAATGATGATAGTGGCCTGCACTAAAATCCACTTTCTGCTTGCATGTGAGGAATGAGGTCACAAAGATTTTTTCCTAGGCCTTTGAATCTTGCTCTATAATATTCAATATACGATTCCGTATCTTAAACACTGAAAATAAAGAGAAAATCATGAATTCTCCAAAAATGCAACGGAAAGGTACCAGTTTTCGTTTTGACTCTCAGAAAGTGGACATTTTAGCAGATGGGGGGGAGGGGGGGCGTCCGACATTCCCGGCCCCCCAACCCCCCACTGGGTACGGCGTACTACTGCCCTGTTCGAGTATATAGCGGGGCCCTAGGCACGTGCCCGTTGTGCCCTGGCCCTGCAGGAGAGTGAAAAACTACATCAGACACCGACAAAATTTAAATCTTGCCTGAGCATCCCGTCCACCTACGCATAGTAAAGCCCAAGGAACCAAAGAGGAGGATATTTTTTAAAGTTTGGAGGACAGCGTCCAGAGGTATCTGGCGGCGGCCGGCTTCGCTCCCCAGCTCTCAAGCTTTTTAGGGGTATCTTAAATATATTTTATGTTTTCTCACTTTATGTGTATTTCAAATATTTTAGTGATCCCAATATTATTTTTGGGGGGCCCGGGCCATCTGGCTCCCCACCCCCGTATCCGCGCCCTCATATGCCTACAGCCGACGGCACATTCCGTATTATAGTTGCAGCACATAATAAGCGATTCAGTTCTGTACCGACTATCCGCATACATTCGAGATCTTCTGGGGGGGGCGGATAGTTTTGGGGGCCAGGACCCTGCCCCCCCCCTCTGTCTCCGCCCCTGCCTGGACCCACTGAAGAGGCGATGCTTCTGGCATTTTGCTTCAGCTCGGTGGGACGACCTGAGAATGTACTTTTCCGATTTCCAGTGGCTGAACTCTTCTCTCAAACTTTTTTTTCTAAAAATCCACTCATGACGATTCTGGGCATATTCCTCCTACTCATACCCACTCTGACTCCTTTATGCCTGTTATTAAGATTCTTCTAAATGATGTTTTATGTGCCCTTTATGGCCTCAATCTTCAAAGGCTAATGGACCTGATGGAGTGCCTCCTATTGTCCTATAAACTGTGCCTCCGTGCTGTCACCCTGCCTGGTCAAACTCTTTCGCCTCTGCCTGTCAACGTCTACCTTTCCTTCCTGCTGGAAGTATGCCTTCATACATCCTGTGCCCAAGAAGAGTGACCGTTCCAATCCCTCAAACTGCAGTCCTATAGCTTTACTTTCTTGGCTATCTAAAGCTTCTGAATCAATCCTTAACCGGAAGATTCAACAGCACCTTTCCACTTCTGACCTTCTATCTGATCGCCAGTATGGGTTCCGCAAGGGGCGTTCTACTGGTGATCTCCTAGCCTTCTTAACTGACTCTTGGTCATCCTCTCTTAGCCGTTTCGGTGAAACCTTTGCTATTGCGCTGGACATATCAAAAGCTTTTGATAGGGTCTGGCACAAATCTTTACTTTCCAAACTACCCTCCTACTGTTTCTATACTTCTCTCTGTACTTTTACCTCCAGTTTCCTTTCTGACCGTTCTATTTCTGCCGTGGTAGACGGTCACTGTTCTTTCCCTAAACCTATTACCAGTGGTGTCCCACAGGGTTCTGTCCTATCTCCCACTCTTTTTCTGTTGTTCATTGATGATCTTCTTTCCAAAACGAACTGTCCTATCCATTCTTACGTCGATGACTCCGCTCTGCATTGCTCAACTTCTTTTAATAGAAGACCCGCCCTACAGAAACTTAATGATTCAAGGCTGGAGGCAACAGAACGTTTAGCCTCAGACTTTACTATTATTTCCGATTAGGGCAAGAGGAACATGGTGTCCTTCAACGCCTCAAAAACACAGTTTCTCCACCAATCCATTCGACACAATCCTCCAAACAACTATCCCCTATTCTTCGACAACACTCAGCTATCACCTTCTTCAACACTAAACATCCTCAGTCTATCCTTAACTCAAAATCTCAACTGTAAACTTCAAATCTCATCTCTTTCTAAATCAGCTTCCTCGAGGCTGGGCGTTCTGTACCGTCTCCGCCAGTTCTTCTCCCCCGCACAGTTGCTACCCATTTACAGGGCCTTGTCCGCCCTCGTATGGAGTATGCATCTCAAATAACTCCTTGACAGAGTGGAGTCAAAGGCTCTTCGGCTCATCAGCTCTCCTCCTCATACTGATAGTCTTCTACTTCTCAAATTCCGCAGCCATGTTGCCTCTCTTTCTATCTTCTATCGCTATTTGCATGCTGACTGCTCTTCTGAACTTCCTAACTGCATACCTCCCCCCTTCCCGCAGCCCCGCTGCACATGACTTTCTATTCATTCTCATTCCTATACTGTCAAAACTCCTTATGCAAGAGTCAACCAGCATCTTCACTCTTTCATCCCTCACGCTGGTAAACTCTGGAACAATCTTCCTTCATCTGTATTTCCTCCTGCCAACGACTTGAACTCTTTCAAGAGGAGGGTATCAGGACACCTCTCCTCCCGAAATTGACCTCTCTCTCTGGACACTCCTTTGACCTCTATTCAGGGGCAGTAAGTAGCGGGCTTTTTTTAATATTTTTCTTTACGCCCTTGCACTGTCTCCTTAGCTGTAAAAAAACAAAAACATTACACGCATTAAAAAAAAGAACACAACAAATGCAAACGAAAAAGTAATACCGATAAAAACAACGAAATATGAACACACAAAACGCTGCAACACACAACACCAAAATACATCGTCAGCAACATCAGCAACAATCATAAAACATATAGGCAGGTGGAAAGCGATACTCTCTCTCTCTCTCTCTCTCTCTCTCTCTCTCTCTCTCTCTCTCTCTCTCTCTCTCTCTCTCTCTCTCTCTCTCTCTCTCTCTCTCTCTCTCTCTCTCTCTCTCTCTCTCTCTCTCTCTCTCTCTCTCTCTCTCTCTCTCTCTCTCTCTCTCTCTCTCTCTCTCTCTCTCTCTCTCTCTCTCTCTCTCTCTCTCTCTCTCTCTAAGCCAAATGGTTTCTGAGCCAACTCGACAAAATAATATACTCGACCTTGTTATAACGACCCAAGATAACCTAGTCAGTAGTGTCACGGTAGGAGAACACCTCGGTTCTTGCGATCATAAATTAGTGCGCGTCGACATTAAAGCTCAATCATCAGTGACTGAAAATAAAGTAAAGGTGCCCAATTTCAAAAGAGCTAACTTCGTAGAAATCCGACAAAAACTAACAGAAATACAACTATCAGATGACGGCAACGTAGAGGAAGCCTGGCTAAGCCTTAAAAATCACTTACTCACTCAGCAGAACACATTCGTCCCCTTGTGCGAGAAGCGAATTAACACTAATAAAAGCCCACCGTGGTTTAATAGCGAAATTAAACAATCAGTCAATGAGAAAATTGTTTTACAGGTTAAAGAAAGAACAAAGCACGCCCGAAAACATTAGACTTTATAATGATGCCAGGCGACGAGTAAAAAGACTAGTAGGTCAGGCAAAGCGTAGATACGAAGAAAATATTGCAGCCAACTGTAAAAATAATCCGAAATCCTTCTTCAGTTACATAAACAACAGAAAGGCGATCAAAAGTGGTATTGGACCCTTAACAAACAGCGACGGTGCACTAGTGACTGACAGCCAACACATTGCAAACCTCTTAAACAATTACTTTTCCTCGGTGTTTAATACTAACAGTCTTCCTCTCGCTACCACCAACACCAGTACTATTGTAAATCTCGAGCATGCATTGCCTAATTTTGAAATAACAACCGATGAAGTCCTTAAAGCTCTCCATTCACTTAAAACAAATAAAAGTCCTGGACCTGACAAAGTATATCCAACTCTGCTGAAAGAAACAAAGAGCGAAATACTCTCCTCCCTCACAACCGTATTCAATATGTCCTTTACTTTACAAATTAAAGCAAATAGGTATTGACGGTCAAGTAAACCAATGGATCGCGAATTGGTTGAGCAACAGACAACAAAGAGTAGTGATTGACGGATTTAACTCAGAGTGGGCGCCTGTCACTAGTGGCGTCCCTCAGGGCTCGGTCCTTGGCCCAGTGCTCTTCATTATTTACATCAACGACGTGGATGTTGGACTCAATAACCGCATTAGTAAATTTGCAGACGACACAAAGATTGGCAACTCGGTTCTCACTGACGAAGACAGGCAAAGCCTCCAAGAGGATTTGCACAAAATTTCAGCTTGGTCGGATAGATGGGAGATGCCCTTTAACGTAGACAAGTGCCAGGTCCTTCAAGTTGGAACGAGGAATAAGAATTTCGAATACGAAATGCGCGGCGTTAAACTCAAAAGCGTTCAATGCGTCAAAGACTTGGGGGTCAAAATCGCGTCAAACCTCAAATTCTCACAGCAATGCATCGATGCAGCAAATAAAGCGAACAGAATGTTGGGCTTCATTAAAAGAAACTTTGTATTCAAGAATAAAGATGTAATACTCCCGCTCTACAACAGTTTAGTCAGACCCCACTTGGAATATGCGGTACAGTTTTGGTCTAACCACCATGCAAAGGATACTGCTAAATTAGAAGGTGTTCAGCGTCGGGCAACGAAAATGATCCCTTCCTTGCGCAACAAATCCTACGAAGAAAGGCTTTCTACCCTTAACATGTTCTCTCTTGAGAAACGTCGCCTCCGAGGAAAACTGATCGAATGTTTTAAAATACTTAATGGTTTCACGAATGTAGACAGATCAACATTGTTTATGATCGATGACACTTTGCGCACGAGGAACAATGGCGTAAAACTCAGATGTAGACAAGTAAATTCAGACTGCACCAAATTTTTCTTCACCAACGTTGTAGTGCGAGAATGGAATAAGCTTCCACCGTCAGTGGTCCAGTGTAACACGATTGACTCCTTCAAAAATAAGCTCGACCGTCACTTCCTTCAACTTAATATCAACTAGAGTAGAAATGCAACGTTTTGGAGTCTTCTGATTAATGTAAAATCACTTAGGTTTAAGGACAGACCACCAAGTCTGGACCATGGGGTCTGTGTGGTCTGATTTTCTATGTAAATCTATGTAAATCTCTCTCTCTCTCTCTCTCTCTCTCTCTCTCTCTCTCTCTCTCTCTCTCTCTCTCTCTCTCTCTCTCTCTCTCTCTCTCTCTCTCTCTCTCTCTCTCTCTCTCTCTCTCTCTCTCTCTCTCTCTCTCTCTCTCTCTCTCTCTCACTGTAAGGCGGAAGTCAGGTGTCTTGAGAGCCGCCCTGCCATTGGTCGTCGCCGTCCATTGTCCGCCAATCAGCCAACAGGAGGCAACAACAACAACAACAAGGGGTCGGGGTGTGGGGGGAGAGCCGAGTGAACGGTTCCCTCTCTCCCCTGTATCTTCCGTTGTCTCCCTTCCCTTTCCTTCTCCTTCACTTCCTCTTTGCTTCTCTGCTTTTCATTTTCTATCGCGTACTGTTCCTACTTCTCATTCGTGTTTCCTTCCCCTTCCTTCCTTTCCTTCTCCTCAATTCTCTGCCTCATCACTTCTTCACTGCTATCCTTTCTACCAATGTCTTTCCCTTAACATTCTTCTACTTTCTTCTCATCTAATTTCTCTTCATCTTCCCTAACCACCGCCCACCTCTAGTTCCTCCCTTTTCCCCTTACTTCTCTCCCCCTTCGCCTCTTCACCTCTCCATCACTTCCCTTCCTTCACCTCCCTTCCCTGCACCCCCTTCCCCCTAACCACGTCGTCCAATTATTGACATCAATGAAAGAGATCAATAACGAAGAGAAAACAACAACAACGGCGACGAAAGAAAGTATACACAGATAAAGAAAAAATACACTACCAATAAATTATGCCCATTAACATTGTAAGCCATCTTATTTCTTAATGTTTTATCTTATTTTAATTTATCTTTTTTTCAGCGATTGAGCGATTATGTGAAATTACCGAATTAACTCTTAATTATCCGATCGCTTCTTGGATGTGGCTGTTGAGGCGATGATCCGATGGGCTGAGCGGAAGAAGGGGGGGAAGGGGAGGGGGGAGGAAGAAGAGTTAGGGAAGAGGGAGGGGGAAGGGGAATGGGAGGGGTGGGGGAGGGAAAGGAAGAGGAAAGAAGGAGGTAATGTCAGAATAATAGGGGGAGGGTTAATGCAAATGAGCGGAAAGGGTAAAATGAGGGTAAAGAAGAAGAGGGAAAGTGTGGAGAGATGACAATAGGAGAGGAGCGTTGAAGGAAGGTGATGAGAGAAAGGGAGGTGAGAGGAGGGAGAGGTGGTGTGTGTGTGTGTGTGTGTGTGTGTGTGTGTGTGTGTGTGTGTGTGTGTATTTACCTAGTTGTAGCTTGACAGGGCCTGGGCTTTACGCTCGTGTGGTCCCGTCTCTTATCTGCATTTGTCCAACTTTTCCTTGAAGCTTTGCACAGTGCACACTCCTCGCCGATACTACATCCTCACTTAGTCCCTTCCAAACCTCTATATTTCTTTGGAGGAAGTTATATTTCTTTGTCTCTCAAGCATCTTCCCTTCCTGAATTTTTTACTATGTCCTCTTGTGTTCTTGGTGGTAATTCCTTCTTTTAGTAGTAATTCCGCGTTATCTACTTCCATTTTGCTCTATAATTTGTAAATTTGTATTAGGTCTCCCCTTTCTCTTCTTTGTTCTAGTGTTGGTAGGTCCATTTCCTTTAGTCTTTCCTCATATGTCAATCCCTCCAGCTCTGGAACCATTTTTGTTGCCATCCTTTGTATTCTTTCTAGTTTCTTTGTGTTTCTTCTTATGGGGAGACCACACTGCCTCCGCATTTTTTTTTTTTTTTTTTACGTCGTAGCCTATTGCACCGGCAGGCTTCTTCCCGGTGGATCCTGAATTCCTGATGGTCGGTCCAAGGCTTCTTCCCGCTGGGACCTGTTGGTCGGCCCAGCCCGTTCTGGCGCAGGCGAGTGTTTACATATAGTGGCGCCATCTTGCATTGGCTCATGCTGCCTTCCCGGAGCTCATCTTTAATCCTAGAATCTAGAGTCCGGGTTGATAGGTGGTCTTCTGGACAGCATGTGGGTAGTTTTAAGCCACTCGGCGGGGGCTGAAAAATCCCAGCTTGGTGGCACCGGTCGAGGATTGATCTCGCGTTCTCCTGAACGCGGGGCCGTCTTGCTATCCATTCAGCCACCGCCTACCCCGTATTCCAATTTTGGTGTGATCATAGTTCTAATTATTTTTTTCATCATATCCTTATCCATGTAGTGGAATGCTATTCCTATATTTCTCACCATGTTATATGTATCACCGAGTATCCAATTAACATCGACTCTCTGGCTGTTTGTTATCTTGCATTATTACTCCCAGATCTCTCTTCGTGTACTTTCTTTAATATTTCACCATCTCCCATTTTATATGTCCATTTTGGTCTTCCTTCACTTTTTCCCATTTCCATAACATGACATTTCTTCACATTGAATTTCATCTCCCATTCCATACTCCATTTGCAAATCTTGTTTAGGTGTTCTTGCAGAATTTCGCAGTCTTTACTGTTTCTTGTATCTTGTAGCTTTGCATCATCTGCAAACAGGCTCATAACTGTTAACTCCCTCTGGCATGTCATTAATATATACTAAGAAAAGTATTTTTTTTACAACAAAGGAGGCAGCTCAAGGGCACACAAAAAAGGAAACATTAATAAAAAAAAAGCCCGCTACTCGCTGCTCCTAAAAAAGAATCAAAATAGGTGACCGAAAGAGAGGTCAATTTCGGGAGGAGAGGTGTCCTAATACCCTTCTCTTGAAAGAGTTCAAGTCGTAGGCAGGAGGAAATACAGATGCAGGAAGATTGTTCCAGAGTTTACCAGCGTGTGGGATGAAAGTGTGAAGATGGTGGTTAACTCTTGCATAAGGGGTTTGGACAGTATAGGGATGAGCATGAGTAGAAAGTCGTGTGCAGCGGGGCCGCGGGAGGGGGGGGGAGGCATGCAGTTAGCAAGTTCAGAAGAGCAGTCAGCGTGGAAATATCGATAGAAGATAGAAAGAGAGGCAACATGGCGGCGGAAATTAAGAGGTAGAAGACTATCAGTAAGAGGAGAGCTGATGAGACGAAGAGTCATACGGCCATAGTGCCTTTCCCATCCCCATCCCTTACCCGCGGCCATAAACCGTAGTGTAAAGCGTCCCCATGTGGATGGGGTTGCTTTACGTTACCCCGTGAGGGTGCGGATGGGGTGGGAAAAGTGTTGACTCCGCGGGGTTGAGAGCAGGACATCTTCGGCTTTTCCATCGTATATTTTATGAGTAAATAGTGTTCTATTTGTTATTATAGAAGGACATATATTGAAAAGCATCAGAATATTTGTATGACTGATATTATATCGCAAACTTTGCTAAAGTTAATATATATTTTTTAGTTTGTAAAGTCTGTGGTGTTTCCATTTGATTGTAAACGTACAGTTATTTCTGAAGATTCATTTATAATTGTCCCCAAGAATGGCAAAAGACGGCAGATTGATGACTAAATATGGCATTATTATGGCAATACTTAACATATACCATAAAAAAGGGCATTTCTTGGCGACCACCTTGATTTAAGACAAAAATGCCATAAATGACACGACCTGGCAACCCCGGTGTGGCTGTCCAGGTGTGTGACGAGTCATGGATAACAACCTGTCTCAAAAATTAACTTACCCGCGTTACCTGTTATTCACTTGTAGATCAACAACGCTATTGTTTTGTTTTATGATATATAATGTATATGAATACAATGGTGTGTTAAAAAATGCATTATTTATCTCGTTTTCTGTAATTATTGGTTTGAAAGTGCTGCCAACAATATTATGACCTGCGGGTTGGTCTTGTCTGGTCCGCCTGGGGCGGGAACGGGATGGGGCAGTGTACACATACCCCAGACCCGCGTATGAGGATGGGGACGGAAAGGGAATGGGGAAGATTAATACTGCGGCCGTTAGATTCCACTCTGTCCAGATGAGCTGTGTGAGTGGAGCCTCCCCACACGTGAGATGCATACTCCATACGAGGGCGGACAAGGCCCCTGTATATGGATAGCAACTGCGCGGGGGAGAAGAACTGGCGGAGACGATACAGAACGCCCAACCTCGAGGAAGGTGATTTAGCGAGAGAGGAGATGTGAAGTTTTCAGTTGAGATTTTGAGTAAAGGATAGACCGAGGATGTTTAGTGTTGAAGATGGTGATAGCTGAGTGTTGTCGAAGAATAGGGGATAGGTGTTTGGAAGATTGTGTCGAGTTGATAGGTGGAGAAATTGAGTTTTTGAGGCATTGAAGGACATAAGGTTCCTTCTGCCCCAATCGGAAATGATAGCAAGGTCTGAGGTTAGGCGTTCTGCAGCCTCCAGTCTTGGTGCCAATACCGATCCTTGAGGCACTTCACTCTCTACAGTTCTCCAATCCGATTTTATGTCCTTAACAACTGTACTCATCTCTCTTCCCCTTAGGTAGCTTTCCATCCAGTTCTTCAGTTTCCCTTTCAATCCTCCTTTATTTTCTAGTTTCCATAGCAGTCTTGTATGTGGAACTTTGTCGAACGCCTTCTTCAGGTCTAGGTAGACGCAATCAACTCATCCATCCCTTTCCTGTATTTTATCTGTCACTCTTGAGTAAAAGCTCAGTAAGTTTGTTACACATGAGCCCTTTTCTGAAGCCATACTGTTTACTTGTGATTAAATTATGCTCCTCTAGAGATCTCGTTCATTGTTTCTTTATCACTTTCTCACATATTTTACATAGTACGCTGGTCAATGATACAGGTCTGTAGTTCAGGGGTTCTTCCTTCCTTCCATTTTTGTATATGGGGACCACTTCGGCCCTCCGCCACTCCTTAGGCACTGTATCAGTTGTAATTGAGCATTTAATGATGTCATATATCGGTCTAACCAACTCATTTCTGCATTCTTTCAATATATACCCTGAGACTCCATCCGGTCCTACACCTTTCCTCTCTTCCAGCTTCCCCCCAAATTTATTTGTCTCCTCTTTATTTACTGTAACCTTCCATATGGACATTTGTATTGTTTTCTTGTGGCTCGTTAAATATTGATTCGTTAGTAAAAACTTGCTGGAACTTTTTGTTTAGTAACTCCGCCATGTCTTTAGGATCATCGATTATCACATTCCCATCGCTCAGTCTTTCAATTGTTTCTTTTGGTTTAATCTTACCATTTATGAATCTATAAAACAGTTTAGGTTGTTCCTTGCACTTTTCCACAATATCCTTTTCATATCCCTTTTCTTCTTCCTTCTTTATTTTCATGTATTCATTTTTCGCTACCTTAAAATCTTCTTTATTCCTTTGGTTTTTATTTATTGTCAATCTTTTCTATGCTTTGTCTCTTTTATTTTGCCTTAGCGCACCTTGCATTAAACCAGTCCATTTTACCCTTTTCTTAAGGTCTGTATTATGGTACAAACTTCATAACACCTGTTTCATACGCCTCCATGAAAATATCTTACTTTTCTTGCACTTCACTTGTAGACTGACATGGAGTATCTTCGGACCAAGGCGTCCGGAGCTCCCCTAGAATGTGTTCCGGTGAGGTTCAGACTGACTGGTGTGCCTCAACACGTTGAGAAGATAAGCAAGCAACTTTAATGTGTGTGCGTCTCGTGTTCACGCCGAGGCGTCCAGGGGTTCACGAAGGTGTCTTTATGGCGTGTGGCAGAAAAACTGACATAACTGACATTCCCTTAAAGGGATATACAATTATTATGTTCAGAGACAAATATAGGTAAATCTTAGGCATTGCGGCTCCTAACGGGTGCGTATTTAGGGCACGGTGTGGTGGTAATTACAACATTTCTGGATCTGGATCTGGATTAATGATGCGCAGGGCACCCGTACAGGTGCATAACACGCATATTTGTTGGCTGTTGGGGGGACAGGGGAACCGGGTGTGCAGAGGAGGGAAGTGAATAAAGTGTAATTGTTAGTGTTGGTGTGTTGTGGTGACAAGTGAGTGTGTATTTGTTTTCTGAATGAGTCTATTGTACCGCAGTCTAAAATCTGTTGAGGGAGGCTGTTCCAGTCACGTATGGTGCATGGAAAGTATGAGTGCTTGTATGCGTCAGTGTTAGTGTGATATGTTTGGTATTTATATATGTGTGTGTTACGAGTACGTTGACTGTTTGCGTTGTGTAGGTATGTTTGTGGGTCAATGTCGATGTGAGTGTTTGTGATCTTGTACATAAGTGTAAGTCTGTGTGCTTGTCTGCGTATGTGAAGAGGGTCCATGTTTATCTGTTGTTTGATCCGTGTTGTGATGCCAGGCGTTCGAGTGTAATTATTTGTAATGAACCTAGCCGCCTTGGTGTTGATTTGTTCTAACCTATCAGTGTTTCTGTGTGTGAGAGGATCCCACACCGTGGAGCAGTATTCCAGTGTTGGTCTCACAAGTGTGTCATAAGCTATGTGTTTAATGTCAGGTGTGCAGCTAAGTATATTCCTCCTCAGGAGCCCCAGTGTTCTGTTGGCTGTGGCACTGATATGGTCTATGTGGGTGTTGAATTTCAAGTTAGTTGAGAGATGGATACCATGGTGCTTGTGTGTGTAAACTGATTCTGAATTTGAATTATGGAGAGTGTAAGTGTGATGGATGGGGTTTTGCGCTCTGGTGAATCTCAATAGTTTGCATTTGTCTGGTCGGAAGTGCATCTGCCAGGTGCGCTCCCACCGCTCGAGGGCGTCCAAGTCGTTTTGTGGCAATCTGCAGTTGTCGGTAGTCTCTACTGCTCTAAACAGTAAACTATAGTCTAGTGGAGGAGTTAAGCGTTGACAGTGGAGGATCGTTAATGTACAGGAGGAAAATAAGGGGGCCTAGAACGGTGCCTTGTGGGACACCTGAAGAAACAGGGACAGTGTCGGATGAAGATCCGTCAAGAAGAACACGTTGAGTCCTGTTAGTAAGAAATGCAGTGATCCAGTGAAGGATAGGTCCTGGAATACCGTAGTATTTCAATTTTAATGCCAGTCTTTTGTGCGGGACTTTGTCGAAGGCTTTGGCATAATCTAAAACAATAGTGTCAACTTGTTTAATGTCACGTCGGTCAAGTAGCCTCGTCATGTCGTGATATGTAGTAATGAGTTGCGATTCACATGAGCGTTTGGGTCGAAAGCCGTGTTGTGAGTCAGTAAGGATGTTGTTTGTGTCAAGGTGATTCATTATGTGTTTGTGTATTATGTGTTCGAAAATTTTACATGGAATCGATGCTAGTGAGATGGGGCGATAATTGGCTGGGTCAGTCCGGTCACCTGTCTTGAATAAAGGATTAATGTTTGCCAAAAGCCAGTCAGAGGGTAATGAGGTGGATGACAGTGATTGGGTGAATATGGCCTGAAGGATGGGGGCAAGGATGGGGGCAAAGGATTTAAGGATGAAGGCGGGAATGTTGTCGGGGCCAGTGGATTTGGTTGTGTCGAGTCCTTCCAGGAATTTCTGTATTCCGTTAGTCGTGATGTCAAGGGGCTATGGGGGAAGGGCTGTGGCATGTTTGGTGTCAGGTTGTGTTCTTGTGTGTACACCGATTGGAACTGTGTGTTGAGTATTTGTGCTTTGTGTTGTGGGCTGGTTACTAATGTGTTAGTGTTGTCTTTAAGTGGTGTAATCGCACGTACGACAGAGTTTTGACAAGCGGACAGGCGTGTTTATGTCACAAGAGGTATATTTTTCCACGCTGGCCTCACGATTTCTTTTAAGTCGATGGGCGATGAGACTGCGAGCTCCGGGGTGAAGAAAGGGAAGAGCCCGCGCGGAAAAATACACCTTGTGACATAAACACGCCTGTCCGCTTGTCAAAACCCCGTCGTACCTGCTAGAAATGTTGTAATTACCACCACACCGTGCCCTAAACGCGCACCCGCTAGGAGCCGCTATTCCTAAGATTTACCCAAATATATTAAGATTTCCAAATTATTGTAACAACCACAGTGTTTCTAGTCAATGTAACGATGACCCGCGGACGTGTTACACACACTCCCTTACTACGAGGCGCCGAGGCGAGACGAAACCAACGACAGCTTCCGAAGTGCTTGTCGCCTACGATGAAATGCACAGACTTCGCTTCAAACTTTTTCGGGGCATATTTTCTTTGTAATATTACAAACGAACAAGAAAGCTGCCTATCGCTGTTACTGTAAAGCAAGATGACGGTGCTCCAAAACGAATCAGTTCAGGTTCGCGAAGTGTATCGAGAGGATTCGAGTCGTATAGAAGAACTTGTTGTTTGCAGGGGAGTCTACGAATTGTCATTACGCACTTTGTTCTTTTTCATTTATATGATGACAGCTGAATTACTATACCTTATTTTGTATATGCTGACACCTTAACTACTGCATACCTTACTCTATACAAGATATCCAAATGTTTATATAATTACGCCTTAATTCATTATATTGTACACCTTAATTTCAATGTTTCTACCTTCATGTTCTCCGCCTTTACTTATCCTAATCGTATGTATCTGTAACACCGTAAAAAACGACGATTCCAAAGCCTTATCGATGCAGAGTGGAGCGCCTGACTCTAGACACGCGTCATGGAATCTTATGCTTGTGATTAATTAACATGATGATAACTTGATGCAACTCGCCTCTTGTTATCTTAATCGTATGTATCTGCTTCACGCAAGGAAGGCGGACCAGCAGACACGCGGGCTACAGTGTCCCGGCGACCCTTCAGCAGATGGTACTTGCCCGAACACTCCATCGCTTGGCTCCACACACTGCACGCCGCCGAGCAGCTCCTGACGCTGATGGCTCGGTCACGACACTTACTGGCTGGCTTACCTCACGCCGCCGACACTCGCCGCTCCATCCTCGGCGCAGATTACTCACCACAGACACGACACACAGACACACGCACACGCTTGGCTGACTGACTGGCTGACTGACTGGTCACAGGAGGGCGGGGACAGGCGGGGTAACGCGAGGTTTACTGTAATAGAAAATGCTCGCTTCTAATGCTAAACTGATAATGATAATTTTCCCTCAGCACTGTATAGAGAAAAACATTGACGAATGCATACAGTGATACTTTGTAACTGTAAGTGAAAGTATGAGTGAAGGAATATGATGGAATATGAATCTCATAAATAGGTGTGTGTGTGTGTGTGTGTGTGTGTGTGTGTGTGTGTGTGTGTGTGTGTGTGTGTGTGTGTTTGTAAGTTCATCATGATGGTTTTTTTCTGAAAGTTTATATTTGTGTTTTCCTACATTTTGAAACAAATCAGCTCATCCGTAAAAGACACCATCGTATTAATTTCACAAGTTGCGTTTTCTTCTGTGTCGATTTTGAAAACAGAGCATTTGATATATTTTACAGTATTGCATTTTGCATTGAAAATACCTTTAGAAATATTTTATTCTCAAGACATAACTAACCTATTTCAGCTGTTGGAAGCCACTGTGTATCCATCACTGATATATTTACTCCAAGCACTGTTTACATCCATCTGTATAAAAGAAAGTCAAACACGACTAACGTAATATATTGCAAGCTTACATGCATGTTTATTGTAAATAAGCCTTACTAAAATTAATCGCGTTCACATCCAATTGGCAAGGTCTTAAAATATGCTTCAGTATGGCTGCGTTAGCGTGCCAAATATTCTTAAATAAAAAAAATAAAAAAAGACGGACAAACAACTCTCAGACTCAGTCAGTACGTATATGAATATTAACGTCACTCTAAACCTCTTTATGTTGGTTTATGTGTACTAAGCTGGGCCGTGTGTGGACTTGTGCTGAATAAAAAGCTCGACAGCGGCAAGAGTGGCCTGCCAATGGGGAGATGTTCAAAGTTGTGCAGAAGTGTCCTGCGGCTAAAACGAAAACTGCGGAATGTGTTGGTACGAAGTTAACGATGGAGATAAGCGTGCGAGATACAATATTGTGACTTGAGAGAGAGAGAGAGAGAGAGAGAGAGAGAGAGAGAGAGAGAGAGAGAGAGAGAGAGAGAGAGAGAGAGAGAGAGAGAGAGAGAGAGAGAGAGAGAGAGAGAGAGAGAGAGAGAGAGAGAGAGAGAGAGAGAGAGAGAGAGAGAGAGAGAGAGAGACGTAGATGAAGTAAAAAACGGCCAAACGAACAAACAAACGGTCAGATGCACAAACACGTGAAAAACAAACAAACGGACAGACGAAAAAACATTCGGACACTCAGATGAGATAATAGACGGACCAACAGAGACATAGAAAGACGGAAAACAGATTCATAAGCAAACAAACAGGAAGACAGAAACGGGGAGATGAGAGAGCAAGCGCCCATTGTAATATTAACTCATTTATCTCCCTTGCCGCTTTGTGAACTGTTTTGAGCATGTTGAGAGTTGATTGGGTCCGCGTTGGATCTGCCTGACGAGGTGTTGCTTGCGGGTGTCAAGAGCCTTGGGTTGGGGTGTTAATTTATTAAGCTTGATGATCCATCGGGAGGAAGTTGGTGAAACTGTGTTGTATGTTAATTGCTGCGTTTTCTTAATGACGAAGCAAAGCTGTGAGTTGTGAAATGCAACTCCTTTCTGTTGTATTGTTAAATAATAATGATAATTTTGGGGTGTAGTGGTAGTAGTAGCTGTAGCTGTAACATTAAAATCAGCAGTGGAAACAGTAGCACAGGCAGGAACATTGTGATTATGGTGGTAACTGTGGAGGCAATACTAATTATAACTGTACTAATTCACTAACTGACTGCAATACTAACTCTACTAATTCACTAACTGACTGCAATACTAACTCTACTAATTCACTAACTAACTGCAATACTAACTCTACTAATTCACTAACTAACTGCAATACTAACTGTACTAACTCACTAACTAACTGCAATACTAACTCTACTAATTCACTAGCTGACTGAAATACTAACTCTACTAATTCACTAACTGACTGCAATACTAACTCTACTAATTCACTAGCTGACTGAAATACTAACTCTACTAATTCACTAACTAACTGCAATACTAACCCTACTAATTCTCCAACTAACTGCAATACTAACTCTACTAATTCACTAACTAACTGCAATACTAACTCTACTAATTCACTAACTGACTGCAATACTAACTCTACTAATTCACTAGCTGACTGAAATACTAACTCTACTAATTCACTAACTAACTGCAATACTAACTCTACTAATTCACTAACTAACTGCAATACTAACTCTACTAATTCACTAACTAACTGCAATACTAACTCTACTAATTCACTAACTAACTGCAATACTAACCCTACTAATTCTCCAACTAACTGCAATACTAACTCTACTAATTCACTAACTAACTGCAATACTAACTCTACTAATTCACTAACTAACTGCAATACTAACTCTACTAATTCACTAACTAACTGCAATACTAACTCTACTAATTCACTAACTAACTGCAATACTAACTGTACTAATTCACTAACTAACTGCAATACTAACTCTACTAATTCACTAACTAACTGCAATACTAACTCTACTAATTCACTAACTAACTGCAATACTAACTCTACTAATTCACTAACTAACTGCAATACTAACTGTACTAATTCACTAACTAACTGCAATACTAACTCTACTAATTCACTAACTAACTGCAATACTAACTCTACTAATTCACTAACTAACTGCAATACTAACTGTACTAATTCACTAACTAACTGCAATACTAACTGTACTAATTCACTAACTAACTGCAATACTAACTGTACTAATTCACTATTGTTTTAAGCAAACCACTCATTCCTATTTCTAACGAGTCATAAAGCAATGTCCACTAGATAACACAGACAACCCAGCAAGTTTTCAAAATACAATCTTTCTTCCTTTTCTGCATTTCTTCCTATACCTATAAATACAACATAAACAATCCAGAACATTTTCAAACACTTAAATTTCTTTCCCATTAACAGTCCTTCCTCTGCTTGCCGGCCCCCATCATCCCTCCCTTCCCCTCGGCGGCAGGCTGCTCCTTCACAAGTTCCCACTCTTCATCTTCGTGCTACATATCTTCCCACGCCTGCCGGCCACCCTTAACCTTTTCTTCCCTTGGGCGGGCAGGATGCTCTTTTTCTCTATCCTTGCATACTCCATTCCTACACGTGACTCTCCCCCGTGAGTGCTGTCCTTTCATCTTCCACCTTTGATTAGATAATTAGTGTAGCTTGTCACAAACAGCCTGGTAAGGACCAGCAGGTCTGCTGTTGTTTGTTCTTCCTTTGTGTTTCTTTGTGTGACCTTCTCTTCCCCTTGGCGGCAGGCTGCTCCTCGCCGCTCGGCCTCACTACCGGTGACGTCCTGGACTGGCAGATCTCCGCCTCGTCGTCCTACCCGGCGACGTGGGACGCGGGCTGCCAGGTCAAGTACGCCCGCCTGCACCAGCCCAATGCCCGGGCGTGGTGTGCCGGCAGGAGGGCCGCCGGCGAGTTAGTGGGGCAGATTGCTGAAACAATCTTTCACTTGATGATACAAGCACCAAATTTGGCACACTTGTGCAATGGAACCTACTTTTCATAAAAGTACGATACCCAGCTTTGGATACAAAATGGCAGCCATTTTTCAAGATGGCCACCGCTCATGCTAGTTTGAAATCGTATTTTCAAAAAAATGTTGACGAAGTAGATGATCTGTGCATCACAATATATGTTTTTGGACACGAGGAATCGAATTCTGCATTCAGAATTTTAATATCATTAAGTGTTATAGTGATATGATGACAATTATATGACGTATCAATGTCTCTGTGAAGCTAGCGATGTGGTATCGCAATATGTCATGAGATTTGATTTGATTTGATTTGATGTTTTATTTGCCTTTTTAATTATATTACAATAATATAATATATATACAAGTGTCAGAGGCCTTGTCCATTGAGTCTAAACTCATATATGGACTTCTAGCTTTTTTTTCTTTTTGATTTAGTAGCTGTAGCTTTATACAATAATAAAAATTAATGAAGAACAATAACTATAAATAAATTCTTTATCCTATTTCCTAGTGCTAATCTATTTATTAGGTATTACCAATAAGTAATAAAATAAAAAAACAGTAATGATAAAAAATAATACTAAAAAAATAATAGTAAAAACAATGACAGTAACAACCATAATAATAACAATAATAATAGTAATAACAATAATAATAATAATAATAATAATAATAATAATAATAATAATAATAATAATAATAATAATAATAATAATAATAATAATAATAATAATAATAATAATAAAAACTATAGTACTTAGTACAATAAGCGTAGTACAGAAATATTATGAGTGCCTACGTACAACAATCCATTGCACAAAAAAGTCAGAATGAATTTTATACATCCGATTTTTTTTTTACACCACGGACAGACAAATACACATACATACATACATACATACATACATACATACATACATACATAGCACACAGACATATACACCCATACAGACATATATATAAAGACATGTACACACACTCAAAAAACCATCGTTACACATTCAATGGGATATCGCATTGAATGTGCAACGATAGCTCCCCGAGTGCGTGTACACGACATACACACCCATACAGACATACAGACAGAAATGCACGTGATACCAGTAAATAATATATATATATACACAGTTCATAGACATATACACCCTTATAGAACATACATATAAGATATGTATTAGGCACCCGTAAATAATAATAATAATAATAATAATAATAATAATAATAATAATAATAATAATAATAATAATAATAATAATAATAATAATAATAATAATAATAATAATAATAATAATAATAATAATAATAATAATAATAATAAAATATCAACATATAATATAATCAATATAATATAACATAATATAATATAATATAATATAATATAATATAATATAATCAATGATAATGAGTGATGAATGAATAATAATAATAATGACAATATTAATAATACTAATACTAATACTACTACTACTACTACTACTACTACTACTACTACTACTACTAATAATAATAATAATAATAATAATAATAATAATAATAATAATAATAATAATAATAATAATAAATAATATTGAAGAGAAAAGTTTACTACTTAGTACGGTATGCGTAGTGAGTGGCCAAGTACAATAATCAATTATAAAACGAATGCTATCGGAATGGATTCTATATATATCCAAAGTTTTTTTTTTCGTCTGTGGTAACTACATGCACACATACATCATATACATATATACATACATACATATATATATACATATACATATATATATATATATATATACATATATATATATATATATATATGTATATATATATGTATATGTATATATATATGTATATATATATATATATATATATATACACATACATACACAAGATGGCCACCATCTTGGAAAATGGCAGCCATCTTGAAAAATGGCAGCCATCTTGAATTTCATGCTGGATATCGTACTTTTCTGAAAATGTAAATTCTGAAAGTCATTTCTGCCAATTTTGGTGCTTGTATCACCAAGTGAAAGATTCTTATGAAACTTTGAAATAATCTGCCCCACTAAGTGGGTCCTCGTGGATCTCGGTGTGCCAGCCAAGGTAAGAATTAGTAGATTGACCCTTGACCCGGTAGCAGCGACGGGCCAAATTTGTGCCATGATATAAACCCCTAAAAATAGATGATACGTAAACTGATC
The DNA here is from genome assembly GCF_024679095.1 of Eriocheir sinensis. Lineage (NCBI taxonomy): Eukaryota > Metazoa > Arthropoda > Malacostraca > Decapoda > Varunidae > Eriocheir > Eriocheir sinensis. The sequence goes on along the minus strand of NW_026110391.1, from coordinate 60,217 downwards.
ACAAATGCTTTGATATATATTATGAAATGGTTTGTGTGAGTGATGATTTTTCTCATTTTTCTCGCTTGGAGGGACCATTAAGAAACATGATCCCCGCTGCTACCGGGTTGAGAGCAAATCCATATCCTGCCGCGTGTGCACTAGTGTCCTACAATCTGATGTGCCGCAGTTAAAGATTTTTTTTTATCTCTATTACCATTCTTGTTTTCGTTCACAGTATCAATAGCGTTTTACATTATTGCATCTATAGCAGGTATCGTAAACTTAATTTTAGTTGGGTGCAGGTCTATTAAACTGTATCATGAAAGGCTGTCATTATATTTCATCTCTATTACCATTCTTGTTTTCGTTCACAGTATCAATAGCGTAGTGCATTATTGCATCTATAGCAGGTATCGTAAACTTAGTTGGGTGCAGGTCTATTAAAGTGTATCATGAAAGGCTGTCATTGTTCTTTATTCAAATTTCCAGGTATAATAAACGAACCGGGCCGAAATATTTAATGCGCACGCTTGTATACCTGAATGGCGTCAATTATCCACTGAGATATAGAAACTGCAATACTAAATGTCGGCCCAGGTGGGTTAAGCTTTTTGATTATTGCCTCGTCTAGAACGTTTGTGGGTAGCAGTTGCCTCTTTCGCGGCGTCCAGGTGGTCATGTTTTTGAGGAGAAACTGTAACCTTGCCGAGTCACCTGCCGTAAAGGGGAAAAAAAAAGCGTCGTCTCTGTTAACCGTGGTCAAGGATTACATGGTGCTGCTATGAGTCAGCAGAAAGCTTGCCTCGTGTACACGCTTGTCTCGCCTCCCACTCGGCGGCCGTGAACACCAGAAGCCACTCGACGAAGGGTTGGGCGTCCGCTTCCAATTGTTTGTGTTGGAAAAAAAAAAAAGATCGGGCTTCAAAATTTACTAATGTTTCTCAGATACGCTTGCTGCTTTCTAATTCTGACGCCTGCAGTGTTAGCTCTTTCTGCGCTGGCTTTGTCGCTGGGCAGAGAACTGTTGCTTGCCTGTGGCTGCATATTATCTAAACTGATAGCCATAAGTATCCTCAAACTCGAATACCCCAAAATTTCAGCAACTCTAACTTTTCTAAATTGTTTAAAACCACACGACGTTAAACGACTTTTAGGAATATTGTATTGTTCAAAGACCGCTGAAAATTTCTGCAACTTTAATGAAGCAATATTTTTAGCAGTTTGTCTGATCGTCATACTGTTGTCTTGAAATGTTTCAGGCAGGATAGAGTTTCACTTTCGTTCATTTTTCCTTTCCCTTTTTCAGTGTCGCATCGAAATGTATCCTTGTTCAGTTTGACCATGGCTGCCACTGAGTCTGTTCTTCCACTCTCTGTAGGTGACCGGCCTCCTAACGCAGGGCAAAGGGGACGACGAGGAGTGGGTGACGTCCTTCGAGCTTTCCTAGTCCCTAGACGCCTACCACTGGCACTTCGCTCGAGACATCTACAACAACAAAAAGGTAAGTGTGTATTCGCTCATAGATGGGTTGGTGTGCGTTGTTTGGTATGTGGCGTCACTGAGCAGCCTCCCCTGACCCGCAGCCATTCGTCCGTGACAAGAACACAGACTGACGCGCCCCAAGAATACTGTTCTGGCGAGGGGGGAATGTTGTCATGCCTGGCTGCTCATGGGCCGCCGCGTACAGCACATGGGCCGGCCCTGAGCCAGGCTAGAAGTAGATTTGGTAATCTTTTGCGACAATGTCCGTCCGTGCGGGCGCGTACACACACACACACACACACACACACGCGCGCACACCGTGGTGGTGGTTGTGGTGGTGATGGTGGTGCTCATGTAGAGTGCGGGGCGGCGGGAAAGCTTGGTCCCTGAGCAGCAAAGTGTCTAAAGGCCCATTTTGCAGCCATAGATGTAATCTCCTCAGGCGGACAGGTCAGGCCTTGAGCTTAGCATGATGTCCCTCTTCAGAGCTTGGTTTCTGGCACCCAGTTTTCACCAGCCTTCCAGGGCCTTACGCCACGTATGGGCATACGGGTATATACAGTACCTGCATATACCCGTATACCTGACGACATAAGTGCAGTTGAAGCACCGCAGAGGCTCCGGGTTAGTCTCCTGACGGAGAATGTACTTTAAAAGCCTAAGTCAAAGGACTATGGGAGGGAATCTCCAGCTGGAACGTCACCTCCGCCTGCCGCATTGGCTCTGAGTGACATTGACCTGCCTTGTACGTACACCTCAGTGCGAAGCTGACGAACGGGTCCTCCAAGATGGGGTCAAGGGCCTGGTGCCGGGATACCGTAGAATGACGTCCCTAGACCTGCCCTCCTCCTCATAAGGGTTGATGGCCAACTGATTCTCCCTCGCCAAACGAGCGAGGGAGAAGGCGGTCTCCTCGTCAAGGGTTTTGATAAGATCGAACCAAATTGCATCTGCATCCTGATCTGTGAAGGTTTGAACATTCCCTCTTCAGCCTTCGATGCTGTCATCGTAGCGGTAGCAGACTATCTGATAGACCCAGTAATCTGATGCAGGTCCTGGCGGCAAAGCGCGGTGGTGTCCTTCTCGAGGCGGGTTCAGTCCTCTTATTTTCCGACAAGAGGGAAGAGGTTCAGGTGCATCCATGGGGCGCCGCGGGCCACGGAGCGGCAGGAAAGGGGGAGGGCTTGTGTCCGCACTTTATCGTGTTTTATCTGTTCCCTCTTACCTATCTTGCTATTAAAATAACCACTCAACTCTAACGACTCGCTGAAAATGATGATCTTCTTGATTAGTAACGGTAAGATGCATCACGCTGGCAGGGATGGGCATTGTATTCATACCTCTTCTTTTCCTAAAATTATCGTATGAAATGAACGTTGCTAACTGTAAATATCGCCTGTCCGATTTCATAATACATGTTATGGTGTAAAATTTACTTTCTTAGGTGGCTGCAGGTAGGTGACCGAGAGTTACTTTTTTCGGGGACGTCTGGTCATTCGGCCTCTAGCGAGATAGGGTGGGGCGGGGCGCCTCTCTGCTCCTTTTTTGCCTTTCCTGTTTTGTTGGCGGCAGTTATCTGTGTGTTGAGGCTCAATGGTTCCTCTTCTTGGCCGTGGTGTTTGTTTTGTTGGTGGCAGTTATCTGTGTGTTGATGCTCAATGGTTCCTCTTCTTGGCCGTGGTATTTGTTTTGTTGGTGGCAGTTATCTGTGTGTTGAAGCTCAATGGTTCCTCTTCTTGGCCGTGGTGTTTGTTTTGTTGGTGGCAGCTATCTGTGTGTTGAGGCTCAATGGTTCCTCTTCTTGGCCGCGGTATTTGTTTTGTTGGTGGCAGTTATCTGTGTGTTGAGGCTCAATGGTTCCTCTTCTTGGCCGTGGTGTTTGTTTTGTTGGTGGCAGTTATCTGTGTGTTGAGGCTCAATGGTTCCTCTTCTTGGCCGTGGTGTTTGTTTTGTTGGTGGCAGTTATCTGTGTGTTCAAGCTCAATGGTTCCTCTTCTTGGCCGTGGTATTTGCTCTGGGGCCTCCAGCAGGATGGGTCAAGTGGCGCCTCTCCCGCAACTTGCTGTAGGCAGGATGGGTCAATGGCGCCTCCCGCAACTTGCTGTAGGCGACCCTGGAGTGACTTTGATTCGTATGATGCACCGCGTAATGATAATCTTAAGAATTAAATTGCTTTCAAGATTCATCCGATTAGCTCCTACATGAAGCAGTTGATGTATAGAAGCTCCAAAAACGACTTACTTAGCGCGAAGGATCTCGGTCGTGTACAAATTGCTCGTCTCGATGTAACTCATTAATTTAATAAGATCTCAGTCAACCACGTATTTAGCTCCTAATCGATGCTCAGTCAGTCAGCCAGTGCTGTGTGTGTGTGTGTGTGTGTGTGTGTGTGTGTGTGTGTGTGTGTGTGTGTGTGTGTGTGTGTGTGTGTGTGTGTGTGTGTGTGTGTGTGTGTGTGTGTGTGTGTACATGAGTTATTAGTTTTATATTACAAAATAGGCAAAAATAAAGTTTTTTTTTTCGTAATCTGCAAGTTTTTTTTTTCAAGTACAGATGCACTATTTTCAAGGTAGGAGTTTCATCTGTACAAATATTTTTCCCATTACTGATATAATTCCCTGAAGAAGCCGTGGTATTGCGACACGGATGGCACAAACGAATTGGAAGATTTGGCAAATGTTCAAAACCATTTACTCGTCCCTGGGTAGCCGTGGCAGCACATCTTGGCCAACTGTAACACTTCGCGAAGACTTAGAAATTTTTTTTTAAAATTGATGTAAATGAAGTGTTATGCAACAGTTCCAGGGTCGCCTCTAGTTTTCCGTGGCGGAGTCTGTGCAGCGGGGGAAGGGTAACGAGAAGAAACATACTGTTACTTATATTCTTGTCCCTCCACACTTTTAGGATATCATAAAGAAAAAAAATAGAGTATCGAAATTAATGTTTGACTCCACTTTTGCTGCTACTGCCATAAGAGGGAACATTAAGGTTTGTTAGCTCGGTAGAAGGTCCAAGCCTCAGTGAAGGTCAGGACAGGGAGAGGCAGGTAGCGAGGCGTGTTAAATTGCGGCCTGTCATCCACGGCTATAGCTCCTCTCCGTCTCCTAAATGGTGTTGGCGTGACTTGCGTCACAACCCCTTAACATCCGGGCTCCAGGACCTCGTTTTTTGCAGGGTTCACCAGAAACGTACATCGGCCACTGCGCTCATATATACTGCTCAACTACTTACCTCCTGAGTTATCCCAGCAGCGGCAACACGTAGGGCCAGTAGTACAGTCCAATACACAGGTTTGTAAGCTCCCCAACCAAACACAAAATACTGTAAAAGTTCCCTGTAGTATATAGTGTTTGGCGTTGATATTAAGGAAGGAGACTTTAGAAAACCACACATCAGGAAATCTCATTATTAGTATTTGGTATTGAGTAGAAATAACACATCATTGTGGAGAACAGAGTTTGGTTCGGGCGCTTCAATGACTCCGTGCTGGAGTGTCGAACCGGCCCGTAGTTACCAGCTCCCTCCTGTGCGTCTGTTTATCAATACACATCAACCTATCATCGCTCGAGTTGTCTTTAGGGTGTATAGTAGACCATCGTATACAAATTATTAGAAAATTCTGAACGACTTAAAGTCATTTAAATTTATACTTAATTATGTAGCCTGCCATTTTTGGTGAACGTTGAATAAACCTCATACGAGTGCATTTATAAAGTGTTTGATGCCCCAGTCCTCCGGCACAGTGATGGAGGGCGAGGGAGGGGCAGCATGAGGGTGGGCGGGGCAGCGGCGACTTGTGGGGCTGTGTACCTGGAATCGGGGGTAACAAGACGGCCTCCTCAGCAGCCGGGTGAAGGGGCTGGGGTGGGGGTGGGGGGTGGGGGGGGGGAGGGTGTTGTCCTTGTGGAGTGTGGCTGGTGAGGCTGAGGCTGCTTTTGTCTTTTTCATTGGCTTCTTTCCATGTCTCAGTTTGTAGTAGGTTTCGTGATATACTTAACTCGTATATTCCTTAATGCATGTAATGTTGCGCCAATTTGAAAGAATATTTCGTCAGCAGATGCGAAGAAATATTGATTATTTTAATACAATGTGAAGAACATGCCTTGGTTTCACGAGAAGAATGGAGGGGCTAGTTGCCTGCTCTCTATATATTGGTTTATCAATGAAGAATGTCAGCAAAGGGCTACTTAAGCACCATTAAGAGTATTTCCATATTATAGGAGGGTATAACAAATCTCCCCGAGACCTTCAGTGACGAGCCTGTAAGAAAGCTTTGTACACACCTGCGTACCTGCTTCTGATGCTTCATAAAAACACATTGTTTTATTCATAGAAACATTTTCTGAGAACCACGCGGCAAACTTACATTTTACTTATTCTCGTGCACTAAACACCATGATTAAACTTTTGTAGGAATAATTCAGCTGCGTGGAGAAGGAAAGAGGAGCTTCAAAGTAAAGCTTGCAGGTTTGGGTTGTCCTGTTTGTATTTTTTATAACAATTATCGGTTTATCGTTTAGTATCAAGTACAGGGTCTAGTGCAACTAAAAACACTGCTGTGCTCAGTGCGTCAGTGGGTGGGGATGTACCGCGCAGTCCCTGGCCCTGATAGGCTCAGCCCTTAGCCGCTACCTGCATGCAAAGCTATGGCGGAAAAGGCTGCGCTGAGAGCCCCACTTCTAAAGGTTTCTTGCTCGACGACACAAGGTATTCCCACTTGCATGGAGACATTACCGCGTTAAAAACAACGAATATGTTGTTCTGTGCTCAAAACGAGTATCGATCGCATGATCAGACCATGGTGAATGACACTCACACTCACACACACACACACACACACACACACACACACACACACACACACACTGTCGTCTTACATACGGGCATCTAGTGAAGTCTTGACTTTCGCGAGCAGACTTTGGGCTGTCAGGGAGGGGCGGCGCTGCGTGGCTGTGGTGCCATCACCCACACTCCTCAGACCGTTCAGCACAGTCTGGTATCGAGGTTTAGAATGGATATATAATTATATAGTGCAGTTTTTTAAAGGAATATGGCGCTGTGGCTCGACACCTTTTTCTTTCGTATTATTGAAGCGAAAGCATTTTGGGATAATGTTGTAAAAAGAGATTGCATAGGGTCAATAGGACAAAATAGCTTTCATAATTAAAAGAAATATATAAAAAAAAGTCATGGAAAAAAATCCACAGGTTCGATGATTTATTTGTTAGGAATATTTAAAACTACATGGCACGACAAGTTTGACCCAGTCCATTTCGAGGGTCTCCTCTCCGGGCACGGACTCGACCCTGGACTGTTACTGAGCAGTGAAAGCTGCCCCCAGTACCTCACCTCGGGTCCTATCCGGGAGTGCGCTGGAGCGTTAATCTCCCGGCAAACCAGATCCGGACACGTTGATTAAAAGTAAGAAGATAGGCAGTCTACATGTAGCGTTTAGACTGATAAGCTGTGTAATAACTGAAATCACTGGGGAAGTTCATTAACAATATTAGTAGTTTTAGACTCTTTAATCCTCCTTTCTTATTGGACACGGAGATAATATTGAACGCTTGGGAAACTCCTTGGAAGAGTTACTGATGCACAAAACCCGCCGCACCGGATTCCAGGACGCAGCTACGAGGTGTTTAAACATCTCGGACACTTAAGTGGTAGTGTGATATGAGTTGTCTCTCGGCGGTAAGGTTTTGGAGGGGATGGACGTCTTGAGGGGGCAGAAAGTGGGCAGAAAGGATGAAAAGCGAAACTGCATGACCGTCGACACTCCTAGAGAAAGTTTGCAAAAATGGAACTGTGTGTGTGTGTGTGTCTGTGTGTGTGTGTGTGTGTGTGTGTGTGTGTGTGTGTGTGTGTGTGGAGAGAGAAAGAGAGGCAGAAAAATGTAAATATAAAACCGGAGATAAGTCTGCAGATGTCATGTCTTGGCTATCACTCACGACGGAGGATAAGTGTTTAAATATCACATTGTAGACCCGAAGAACTCTGCAATACATTCTCCTCTTCCTCCTCCTCCTCCTCCTCCTCCTCTTCCTCCTCCATCTCTCCCCCTCCTCCTTACGTTTGCAAAAGACGTTTGAAGTTCCGTAAAGCGCTTGGAGTCGAGGCTAATAGTCGATTGAGGAGAGGCTGTCGTGAGTGTTCTTAGCCAGACAGTGTTCAGCGGCGTGTGGGGGCAGGAGGCGGCGGCGGCAAGGCAAGGCGTTAAACATTCTTCAGATTTTACTTATCATCTCTGTGTATTCTCCCTTTGTATGGTCTTTGTTTATTTTTCCTTCCCCTCCCATGAGCATCCCTTCCCTCCATTCTGTTATATACCGCCATTCTTTACACTACATATTTCCCTCTCTAAACTTTACCTCCATCTCTTCACTTTCTTAAGGCTAGGGAAGGGCAAGGACCGTGTGGGTTGTGCCGCAGACGTTGACGGGGGTTAAAAGGCTAACCTAACCTAACCTTCTATAGATCTTGATCCCCGTTGTTCCTTATACGAAGGGAAGTTAACGGGCGGAGCTACTGTTGACGATTTTTTACTTTGTGACGACATCCGGGAGACAGGTAAATCATGTTCAAGGTGACTTATTAGTGGGTAGGAATGCTGTAGTGAGGTCAGGCGTGAGGGCCCAGAGGCGTTTCGATTTTTTGCCCATTTTCTTTTCTGGCTCTTTCGGGGTTAGCAAAAACAGAAAATGAGAGCAGTTAGACCGAATAGGTTGTCATAGGCTTGTTTTGTGCTGGTTCTTGTCAGAGATATTTGGGTATCGAGAATAAGACTAAGGCTGGGTATGTTTAGCGTGTTTGGCTCATCAAGAGACACTGCCACTGAGTGCTACTTGGTGCGTCCGTGACAGTGTCTTACGGTACTTAGGATCGAAGCCACATTCATGGTCTTATTGGGAACATCACCTCAAACACTTATAGGTTGGTATTACAAGACACTTTGCCATCTCACATCACCTATTTCTAAAGGTCAAAGAGGGGATCAATCGGGCTCTAATGAGTGTTTCCTTAGCTTCACGGTACAGAAGAAGGGTCAGACTACCACCAGGGTCATAAAACTACTCCTGGAAATGCCACAAACTCCTACGAAAAGCCTTGTCAAATATGTGAACTTGGGCGACGAAATGTTTAGCAATACAAACCTAAGTTAACTCTTCCCTTTGGAAATATAGAACACCACCGACTGTACATCATCATCACCATCATCATCACCATCACCATCATCTTAGCCTTTACTCGTCCACAGCAGAACAAAGGCTATTCCCAGCGTTCTCCAGCTACAACAGTGAAGCAAGCAGCACCAGCACCTACACTAAATACACTGTAGTTCATGAAGGCACACCTCCACCTCCACCACGCTACACTATACACAGGGAACGGCACCACTTAAACACCACACCGCCACCACTTAAACACTACACAGGTTGAAGAGGAAACACCACCTCCATTATAATACAGGAACACCACCACCACTTAAACACTACACACAGGTTGAAGAGGGAACACCACCTCCATTATAATACAGGAACACCGCCACCACTTAAACACTACACCGCCACCACTTAAACACTACACACAGGTTGAAGAGGGAACACCACCTCCATTATAATACAGGAACACCGCCACCACTTAAACACTACACCGCCACCACTTAAACACTACACACAGGTTGAAGAGGAAACACCACCTCCATTATAATACAGGAACACCGCCACCACTTAAACACTACACCGCCACCACTTAAACACTACACCGCCACCACTTAAACACTACACACAGGTTGAAGAGGGAACACCACCTCCATTATAATACAGGAACACCGCCACCACTTAAACACTACACCGCCACCACTTAAACACTACACACAGGTTGAAGAGGGAACACCACCTCCATTATAATACAGGAACACCGCCACCACTTAAACACTACACCGCCACCACTTAAACACTACACACAGGTTGAAGAGGGAACATCACCTCCATTATAATACAGGAACACCGCCACCACTTAAACACTACACCGCCACCACTTAAACACTACACACAGGTTGAAGAGGAAACACCACCTCCATTATAATACAGGAACACCGCCACCACTTAAACACTACACAGGTTGAAGAGGAAACACCACCTCCATTATAATACAGGAACACCGCCACCACTTAAACACTACACCGCCACCACTTAAACACTACACCGCCACCACTTAAACACTACACAGGTTGAAGAGGAAACATCACCTCCATTATAATACAGGAACACCGCCACCACTTAAACACTACACCGCCACCACTTAAACACTACACCGCCACCACTTAAACACTACACCGCCACCACTTGAAGAGGAACACCACCCCCATTATAATACAGGAACACCGCCACCACTTAAACACTACACACAGGTTGAAGAGGAAACACCACCTCCATTATAATACAGGAACCACACCACTTACGTCACACTGGTTGCAGGAGTAGCGCCATCACTTGCCGCAGTGCACCATAATTACACACGGGACGCCACAGCCTACGCCACTCAAGCTGAACGCCGTTCACCACCACAGCTACACCATGACAGTTAATTAGAAAGTGCTACCTGGATCCACCTCATTCATTAAACAGGTAACTTCCACTAACACCGCACGAGAACTTTTCTTATTTCCCCAATGAGCTGTACGCATGCAATATATGGTCAGTCTAACAATTATGAGTCTATCTACCTGTCGTATTGTGCCGTTACTGTCAATAAGCTTTAAATGTTGCCTGTAACGTAAGCTCTGGCGCAGGAGGAACTTATTATCTGCACTTCTTTTGTTGCGCAGAGGACGTAACATGCGCCCTGGAAAGAACCGCCCACACTCACCCACCCACACGGAGAAAGACGTCGCACCTACAAAATTAATAGTGGGTACTGCGCGGGCGACACAACACGTCTGCAATCTTGAACCCATTCATTCCTATTTTAATGTACTTTGACCTTCAATCCGAGAAGGTATACTTGCAATACATACACTTTCACTGCCATATAAATGCTACTCTCGTAATAATATACTTTGACCCAAGAATTCGAGAATAGAGCTGTCGAGGATCTTAAATCTTTCTAAAAAGGAGTGAAGGTTATGCAAGAGGGAATTATCTAAGCGTCTCTTTCTCGTGCACAGTTCCTTTTAGTCACATCCACTTCATACCTTTTCTTGATTTTATGAGCTCGAAAAGGAGGTTGCAGGTCAAAGGGGCGGGAGCAAGGAACGGAGTGAGAATGGCGTTAGTAGAGGAAACAAAGGTGAAGGGCAAAAGAAAGAAAGGAGAGAGACAGGAGGAGATAAATGGAGGGATTTTGACAAGGAGAAAAGTGTTGGTAGAGGAAGAAAAGGTGAAGGTTAATAGGAAAAGAGGAAAGAGACAGGGGGAGAAGATAAGAGGCATGCAGACAAGCAGAAGGGTTTTAGAAGCGTAAGGGAATGATGATAATGGGAAAAATAAGACGATAGAAGGAGGAGGAGGAGGAGAAGGAGGAAGAAAAGAAACAGAAAGATAAAGAAAACAAAGAGAATGAAAGAAAAAGAGAGAGGAGAAAGAGAAAGAAAAAGAAAGTGAGGAAGAGAAAAAAAGAAAAAGTGAGAGTAAGAGGAAGAGAAGTGGAGATGGAGGAGGAGAAGGAGGAAAAGAAACAGAAAGAAAAAGAAAACAAAGAGATGAAGGAAAAGAGAGAGAAAGAGAAATAAAATAAAATGAGGAAGAGAAAAAAAGAGAAGTGAGAAAGGAAAAGGAAGAAGGAAGAGTGGAGATGGAGGAGGCAGGAAGAAAAAAAAAACAAAGAAAAAATAAAATTAAGGAAAAGAGAGAGAGAGGAGAGAGAAAGAAAATGAGGACGAGAAAACAAAGAAAAAGAGAGAAAGAGGAAGAGGAAGAGGAGGAAGTGGAGATGGAGGTGACGGTGGTGGTTGAGGGAGAAGAGGAAGGGATGCGAGACAGTACGGCAGACGCGAACGAGATAATTAGAGAGATACAGGTGTTGGCGCCACTATAAACACTCGCCTGCGCCAGAACGGGCTGGGCCGACCATCAGGCCCCACCTGGAAGAAGCCTTGGGCCGACCATCAGGCCCCACCGGGAAGATGCCTACCGGCGCAATAGGCAACAACGTAAAAAAAAAAAAAAAATACAGGTGCGCCCGGTTGTTAGCTGAGATTACGAGAAGCCTCGGAAGATACGGGGAGAGAGTGAGAGGTGAAGGGTGCGATGAGGGTCGATAACAGGTGCGAAGGACGGTAGGGAAGGCCGGGAGGGACATGCAGTGAGGGAATAAAGGAGAAAGAGGAGGCGGGGCAGGAGGTGAAACACGGGAGGGAAAAGGGTGTGATAAAGAGCGATAATGTGTCAAAAGGCAGAGAGGAGGCGGGTGAAAGAGGAGGCATGGAAAGGCTAAGGATCTGTCAGAGGCTGAGATAAAGAGAATGGAGAAAGAGCAGAAGGTGGAAATTGATATATAGAGGCCTGTAGGAGCTAAGTAGAAAGGCGTGCAGTCCCGGGGAAGTGAAGAAGGCTGAGGGGCGTGCAACTTGTGCGGGTGAAGAGATGGAGAAGGAGCAGGGGGAAGAGGAGGCGGCAGGAAGAAGAAGTGCATGCAACTATTATTTGGCAGGTGAAGAGATGGAGGAGGAAGAGGAAGAGGAGGAGATAGAAAGCAAGTGGAGTCAGAAAGTGATAGAAGCGTGTTGGGAGCTGATGTAGAAAGGCGTACGGTGAAGAGAAGGAGAAGGAGCAGGAGGAAGACGAGGCGGCAGAAAGAGGGAGCAGGAAACAGAAGTACATGCAACTATTTTTTGGCAGATGAAGAGATGGAGGAGGAAGAGGAAGAGGAGGAGAAGATACAAAGCAGGTGGAGTCAGAAAGTGATAGAAGCGTGTTGGGATCTGATGTAGAAAGGCGTACAGTATAATTATCATCGTAGGTTTTTAGTTAGACATTCTCTAGTCAAGGTTCTTTTACAGGGTACGAGCAGAGAACAAATTGCGGTCTGGAAGCCTGTATCATTAAGGAATTGCGAAGATACAGATTCGTAATGATCGGCGCTCTCGTAGAAAATTAGCAGGCAAATTAATAAGAGGTCCTGTCTAGTGAAAACGAATCAGATTAACGCGCCTGTATATGATTTGAAAATGGTGGACGTGCGGAGGAGGCAGCGGTGATGGCTGACAAGTTGAAGGTTGATGGTGACCAACCGCGCAGCATAGACCCCCCATCCCCACCTTGGCAACACCTCCGCGCACCTGGGTCATGTCCCCCACAATCCAACACACCTGCCTAAACCACTTTACAGACCAACCCAACTCCCTCCCTCACCCCCTCCGATGCCCCCCAGTTCTCTCCCCGACTCCCCTAACTCTTCCCCGCATGCTCACTGCCTAATTTTCCCCAGGATTTCCACTCACCTCCAATTCGCCCCTCTTCCCCCCCTCATACCCTTTATATACTCTCCCCAAACTCACCGCCGCAGTTCTCCTCCACTTACCCACTCCTCAACTTGCCCCCACGCATTTATAACAAGTCTTCCACGCGTCCCTATACCCAAGTTAACTCTCCCTGCAGGCCCACTCTCTCCACTCTCATCTGTTTTCCCCCTTTCCAACGTTCCCCTGCCTTCCTACCCCCCCCCCCCACACACACTCTTCTTTTTATGCTTAGTACCCTCCAACACCCCCTGCATACTTACCTCAGACTCCTCCCCGCATGTCCAATCTAATGCTTCTCCCTCGCGCTCCCTCCCACCCACCCCCAAACAACTCCCCCGCACCTCCATCTCCAGTTCTCCAGCATGCCTGTCTGCAGCCCTCCCTCCCTCCCCTTCCCCAGCCCTCCTCTGATTACTGCTCCCTTGACCAGCACAGTAACCCTAAGCACGAGTACTTCACCTAATGTTTGCCAGCCCCCTTGTGTTTGTCTGTCTTGAGGATGAAATATGAAGATTTAATCACTCCGACGATGACTCAGCCGCCCCTTCTTTGTTTGCCTTACTCTACATGTCGTTTGTTCCCCTGATGTGCGAGGCGACTTAAGCACAAATACAGTTAGCCAAGAGAGAGAATCCAAGTAGAGAAACAGCTACTCAAGAAAGATAACTCACACACAAGCAAACTAGCTCGGGCTGATGGGCAGTAAAAGGTATTGATTTTCGCGTAAACAGATGCACTAAAAACTCTGCACAGCATTTTCAAGTCGATACAACACAGCGAGGGAGACAGAGTGATTAAAGCAGGAAAACAGTTACCCCAGACAGAGAACCTTGCCCCAAACCACGAAGTAATAGGATAACCGGCTGATGCTTACGTCACTTATGTAAGCAGTATCTCTCCGTCCTAGTTTTCGCTGATCCTCAATACATAGCGCTGGTAAAGTGGGCGAGAATTAAAGCAGAGAAACAGTTACCCCAGATAGAGATCCTTGCCCTAAACCACGAAGTAATACGATAACTCTGGTACTCACGTCACTTATGTAAGCAGTGTCTCTCCTTCCTAGTTTTCGCTCATTCTCAATATATAGCGCTGGTAAAGTGGGCGAGAATTAAAGCAGAGAAACAGTTACCCAAGATAGAGAACCTTGCCCTAAACCACGACGTAATAGGATAACGTCTGATGCTTACGTCACTTATGTAAGCAGTGTCTCTCCTTCCTGGTTTTCGCTCATTCTCAATATATAGCGCTGGTAAAGTGGGGGATATTTTAGGGGAACGAATATAGTATGCTTCACCTCACACCCAGGCGGAATACGTACGAGCTCGCGTGCGCTTGTTAATGGATAGCTGAAAAATGACGTACCGAAATATACTTCCCAGCACCACTTAAAAGTATTTACTGCCACTCGCGAGGACGTTGATGAGCTTGAAACACCCAAAACGTCTTACCCGCACATTCCATAAATTCCCCCGAGTAGAAGGCACGGCTTGGTGTGTTCAGGGGTTTGCGTGCGAGTGTTAATGACTCGTTAATATGCAAAATAGTTCTCGTGCATGCTTAGGCTTTCTCCCCGCCCAGTGCAGGTGAATATGTAGAGGAGTGAGTTGAGGGAAGAGAGAGGACGAGAAAGACGAGGAAGAAAGAAGAATGGAAAGAAGGAATTTAAGAAGAAGAGAAAAGGAAGAGTGAGAGGAGTGAGTGGCGGGAGGAGAGGGAAGAGGAAGAGAAAGACAAGGAAGAAAGAAGAAATGAATGAATGAGTTTAAGAAGAAGAGAAAAGGAAGAATAAGAGGAAGAAGAGCAGGAAAATGAAGAGAAAGAGGACGAAGAAGAAAGACGAGAAAGAGGAAATTTAAGAGGAAGAAGAGAATAGGAAGATCAAGAGGAAAAAAAGAGGAAGAGAAGGAAGAAGACGACGAACAATACATGGATCAACATCGACCTATTCCATGTGTTTGTATCGTGTTTGAGCCCGATTTCTCACTGCGTCGCGTTTGTTTGTTTGCATATCTTGGCCCCCGTATTATGCCTTGCCTGTTGAAGTAATGCTCGATATACCACAAGTCTGCCCTTCCATATGAATGCTTTTTGTCTCCCATTTTCTTTAAGTAGCTCGATCTATCTGGTCTTTTCCATTATAGTTCGTTTTGTATGCTATATGAATTCATGGTGATGCCCTTCTCTCACGCCCCCTTCACAAGCTCCCCACCCTTAACTCTCCCCTCCCTCCACAAGCTACCCCTCTCTTATCCTTCGCTCCCTCCCCCACAAGATCCCCCTCCGCCCTTACCTCCGTGACTTTTCCGTAACCTTGTAACTATGCATTAAAATCGAATTTCCATCAAGCTTCAACCGCAATCGCATGTCTTTTCTTTTTCTCCGTCTTAATGCCACGGCGCCCTTCCTCTTTCGTCTTCCTTCTGCTCAAAGCTGTACTTTTCTTCCCTAACGTGTCTACTCTTCTCTCTTCAATAGTTGCCCTGTCTTCTTTCTTCCTGTCACTGCTTGGGTTTAGCTTCTCCTTTCTCTTCCTCTCGCTGTTCGCTTTCACCTCTTTTTTCTCGCTCTCCGCCTCTCTCCATCACCGTGCTTGTTCTCTGCTTTCTTCCTCTCTCTCTCTCCTCTCTCTCCTCTCTCTCACTCAGCTTCCCTCCATACTGAGCTTTTATCTGTCAGTTTTCCGTTTTTTCCTCTTCGCGTTCCACAATTTAATTTCTTCCTTCTCTTTTATATATATTTATTTTCCTTTTTTCCGGTTTCGTTCTTTTTCTTCCCATCGGCATAATTATTCAACTGGTCGTTTGTTCAACTAACATATTTTTTTTTCAACTCGTTCTGTTTAATTTTTGACCTTCCTGACTGCCGCCACCTCTTATGTCTTAACTCCCTTCCTCTTCCTTGGCTTTCTCTTCCTCTTTCTTCTCCATTCACCCATAGATCGCAATATGTATAATTATCGTGTTTGTCATTTCCTTTTAATTTAGAAAACTAATTAATGGGGATAGGCAACATCGCATAACAAGACTAAGAGACATCCATTGACCTTGAGCTACACACCAGACGTCTCCCTCGCATATATATTTGTTTATTATATTAAAAGCACAAATCTTTGCTTCCCAAACTACCCTCCTACGGTTTCTATCTCAATTTTTTTTCTCTGAGTGATCTATCATTGCTGTAGTAGGCGGTCACTGGTCTTCCCCTAAACCTGTCAACAGTGGTGTCCCTCAAGTCTCTGTCCTATCTCCTACTCTCCTTCTGTTGTTCATTGATGACCTTTCCTAAACGAACTATCCTATCCATTCTTACGCCGATGACTCTACTCTGCATTACTCAATTTCTTTTGATAGAAGACCAACCCAACAGGAACTATATGATTCCAGGTTGGAGGCTGCTGAACCCTTAACCTCAGACCTTACTATCATTTATGATTGGGGCAAGAAGAACCTGGTGTTCTTCAACGCCTCAAAATTTCTTCACCTATCAACTCGACACAATCTTCCAAACACCTATCCCCTATTCTTCGACAACACTCAGCTGTCACCTTCTCCTACACCAAAAATCCTCGGTCTGTCCTTAATTCTTACTGTCCATATACAGGGGCTTGTCCGCCCTCGCATGGAGTATGCATCTCAAGTGTATGGGGGCTCCACTCACACAGCTCTCTTGGACAGAGTTGAGTTAACGGCTCTTCGTCTCATCATATCCTTCCTCTTACCGATAGTCTTCTACCTCTTAAATTCCGCCGCCATGTTGCCTCTATTTCTATCTTCTATCAATATTTTCATGCTGACTGCTCTTCTGAACTTGCTAACTGCATTCCTCCCCCTCCCGCGGCCCCTTCACTCGACTTTCTACTCTAGCTCATCCCTATACTGTCCAAATTCCTTCTGCACGCAAGAGTTAACCAGAATCTTCACTCTTTCATCCCTTACACTGGTAAAGTCTGGAACAGTCTTTCTTCATCTGCATATCCCTGCCTATGAACCTCTTTCAAGAAGAGTTTATCAAGACACCTCTCCACCCGAAACTGACCTCTCTTTTGGCCACTCTATACCTTTGTCTGTTGTGGGAGCGGTGAGTAGCAGGCTTCTTTGCTACACTCTTTTGTTGCCCTTGAGCCATCTCCTTTGTTGTTGAAAAAAAAGGATACATGGTCTACCTTATTGTCTGGGGATTGTGAAAGTGGATCTGAGACGTCGGAAGATTAGTATGCAACAATTCAGTGGACACGTTTGTGGGTTGAGATAGTTTGATAAGAATAACTGTATATGGATAAGCCTTGGCAGGATACAACTAGAGTGGTCGTAGGAGAAAACAAAAATTCGAGAGATACGAGGCAATTAAGTTAACGAAGGAAAGGGTTTTGGAGAGCACCAGGCTGGACAGGGCAGAGTTGAAGATTTACATAGATTTACATAGAAAATCAGACCACACAGACCCCATGGTCCAGACTTGGTGGTCTGTCCTTAAACCTAAGTGATTTTACATTAATCAGAAGACTCCAAAACGTTGCATTTCTACTCCAGTTGATATTAAGTTGAAGGAAGTGACGGTCGAGCTTATTTTTGAAGGAGTCAATCGTGTTACACTGGACCACTGACGGTGGAAGCTTATTCCATTCTCGCACTACAACGTTGGTGAAGAAAAATTTTGTGCAGTCTGAATTTACTTGTCTACATCTGAGTTTTACGCCATTGTTCCTCGTGCGCAAAGTGTCATCGATCATAAACAATGTTGATCTGTCTACATTCGTGAAACCATTAAGTATTTTAAAACATTCGATCAGTTTTCCTCAGAGGCGACGTTTCTCAAGAGAGAACATGTTAAGGGTAGAAAGCCTTTCTTCGTAGGATTTGTTGCGCAAGGAAGGGATCATTTTCGTTGCCCGACGCTGAACACCCTCTAATTTAGCAATATCCTTTGCATGGTGGGGGGACCAAAACTGTACCGCATATTCCAAGTGGGGTCTGACGAAACTGTTGTAGAGCGGGAGTATTACATCTTTATTCTTGAATACAAAGTTTCTTTTAATGAAGCCCAACATTCTGTTCGCTTTATTTGCTGCATCGATGCATTGCTGTGAGAATTTGAGGTTTGACGCGATTTTGACCCCCAAGTCTTTGACGCATTGAACGCTTTTGAGTTTAACGCCGCGCATTTCGTATTCGAACTTCTTATTCCTCGTTCCAACTTGAAGGACCTGGCACTTGTCTACGTTAAAGGGCATCTCCCATCTATCCGACCAAGCTGAAATTTTGTGCAAATCCTCTTGGAGGCTTTGCCTGTCTTCGTCAGTGAGAACCGAGTTACCAATCTTTGTGTCGTCTGCAAATTTACTAATGCGGTTATTGAGTCCAACATCCACGTCGTTGATGTAAATAATGGAGAGAACTGGGCCAAGGACCGAGCCCTGAGGGACGCCACTAGTGACAGGCGCCCACTCTGAGTTAAATCCGTCAATCACTACTCTTTGTTGTCTGTTGCTCAACCAATTCGCGATCCATTGGTTTACTTGACCGTCAATACCTATTTGCTTTAATTTGTAAAGTAATTTATGATGCGGGACTTTATCAAACGCTTTCTGGAAATCAAGATAGACTACGTCCACTGATTTGCTTACGTCATAAACAGTGAAGAGGTCGTTATAAAAGGTTAATAGGTTTGATAGGCAGGATCTTTTGTTTCGGAAGCCATGTTGTGAGTCCCCAATCAATGAGTGGCTTTCAAGGTAACTCACAATTTTGTCTCTAATTATGCCCTCAAGTAGCTTACCTACAACCGAAGTTAGACTAATGGGCCTGTAATTACCTGGTACTTTTTTGTCTCCTTTCTTGAAAATCGGTGTCACGTTAGCCTTTTTCCAATCTGAAGGGACGATGCCTTGTCGCAAGGACATATTGAATACGGTTGTGAGGAAGGAGAGTATTTCGCTCTTCGTTTCTTTCAGCAGAGTTGGATATACTTTGTCAGGTCCAGGACTTTTATTTGTTTTAAGTGAATGGAGAGCTTTAAGGACTTCATCGGTTGTTATTTCAAAATTAGGCAATGCATGCTCGAGATTTACAATAGTACTGGTGTTGGTGGTAGCGAGAGGAAGACTGTTAGTATTAAACACCGAAAAAAAGTAATTGTTTAATAGGTTTGCAATGTGTTGGCTGTCAGTCACTAGTGCACCGTCGCTGTTTGTTAAAGGTCCAATACCACTTTTGATCGCCTTTCTGTTGCTTATGTAACTGAAGAAAGATTTCGGATTATTTTTACAGTTGGCTGCAATGTTTTCTTCATATCTACGCTTTGCCTGACCTACTAGTCTTTTTACTCGTCGCCTGGCATCATTATAAAGTCTAATGTTCTCGGGCGTGCTTTGTTCTTTCTTTAACCTGTAAAACAATTTTATCTCATTGACTGATTGTTTAATTTCGCTATTAAACCACGGTGGGCTTTTATTAGTGTTAATTCGCTTCTCGCACAAGGGGACGAATGTGTTCTGCTGAGTGAGTAAGTGATTTTTAAGGCTTAGCCAGCCTTCCTTTACGTTGCAATGATCTGACTGTTGTATTTATGTTTGTTTTGTCAGATTTCTACAAAATTTGCTCTTTTGAAATCAGGCACAATTATATTATTTTCAGTCACTGTTATTTCAGCTCTATTGTCGACGCGCACTAATTTATGATCGCAAGAACCGAGGTGTTCTCCTACCGTGACACTACTGACAAGGTTATCTTGGGTCGTTATAACAAGGTCGTGTATATTATTTTGTCGAGTTGGCTCAGAAACCATTTGGCTTAGATAATTTTCTTCTAGAAATTCGATCATTCTATGTGACTCGCCTTCTGTACCTGACAGTGTCGCCCAGTCGATATGGGGAGGTTAAAGTCTCCTAATATCAGTGAGTCGCTGTTATTAAGTGACTGCCTTAAGAGCTGTACATTTCAAGGTCGTCATCGAGTGATTGCCCAGGAGGTCTGTAGGTGACAGATATATTATTTAAATTGACTTTGCAATGTTTACTCGCACGCACAAATGTTCAACATTACTGTTTCCCGGTGTTTTGTCAGTGGGTTGCAAATAGCTTTTGACATAAAGAGAGAGAGAGAGAGAGAGAGCAGGTGGCAGTAAGAGGTGGTGTTAAGTGTGTGTGTGTGTGTGTGTGTGTGTGTGTGTGTGTGTGTGTGTGTGTGTGTGTGTGTGTATTTGTAGTTCAATGCTAACAAGAGACAAATCCATCACCAAGGCTCCTGGAGGGCAAGGCGGGACGATCCAGTAGTTAACAAAGCCTCACGCCGCTGAACGCGTCATCTGTGAAAATTCAGAAGAAAAAAACTACCCGAGAAATCGTATTGTTGCAGCAGCTAAATATTTGTAACTGTAAATATTTTGTACGCCTCCCTTCATTGCCAATAATCAATATAAGGGAAATATATTTGTGTGACATGTTATTATTCTTGTAAGATTAATAATACGAAGTTCTTGCTGGGCTTGTGGCAAGAATTTTCGGCCGAGTGGTTCATTGGGTAAGGTGGGCACGATGCGGCCAGTCCCAGCTCACGGCGGCTTCTCGGTGTGATGAGATGTGTGTTGCGGCGCCGGCAGGTTTAAGTGAAGGTGAGGGGATGAATTATGAGGCTTGGTGTGAGTAGAAGGAGCTAGGAGCATGAGGGCGTGGGTGCGGGGTTGGCATGGGCGTAATACTTGAAGCAATCATTCGGCCAGGGATGAGGGAGTGGGTTGTGTGGGTTGGTGTGGGTGGCAGGAGGAGCATGAGGGCGTGGGCGTGGGATGGGCGCACTACTTCCAGCAACATTTCGTCACCTGCATTACGTCCCATCGCCTCAGCGTTACACTCTCAGCCTTTTCTTTGAGCGTCCCCGCCAGTGGTCGGTGTAGCCAAGGCGGAACACGACGAGGAGAAGCCATCCCAGAAGAGGACAACGTTGATGACCTGCACGTTCCTGCTAAAGATTGTTCATTTACATTAAAATGACTCAGCAAAAACAAGTGAAGAAGTCTTGGTGCTGCGGGTGCTTCGGCTGGCTCTTCGCCAGGCGGAAGCGCCGCAGCCCCTCCGAGGAACCTGACGACATCGTCGAGGAAACCGAAAACGCGGGTGCCCAGGCCGATGCAGGGCAACAGGCCCTGGTCTGCCTGAAGAAGGCTGCTCAGCCTCTCGCAGTGGTGGAGGAGGAGATCCCCTCCGACACCTTGCTGGATGCTGATGGGGTGGTGGGGAAGGGCGAAAAGGAGGCCACTGGCAGGAGGCGCCAGACTCTCATCATCACAATCCACTTGGTGAAGAGAGAGAAGGTCCACAAGCCAGTGGATGATACAACAGTCGCACAAAAAGACTGCACGCAATTGGAGAGCCATGGCAAGAGGGTTCAAACTCTCGTAATTACTCTGCACATGGTCAAGAGAGAGAAAATAAAGGAGGTATACGATGAGCTCCCCTCCGGGCACCAAGGCACGGCTGGGGACGCTCCTTCCAGCAGCAAGGCCGTTACCGGCCCACCGGAAAAAGATGCCCTTATCAGCAGCTTCAAACAGCGGGACGCATCTCAAACACCGGTCAAGAAAATGATCAGGTTCAACTTCCAAAACCTGAACACTTTCGTCAAAATTCGTGAGCTGTACTGTGCCTACGACTACTTAAAATATGGCTTCCCTCACTCCAGCATTCGTCCTGAGCTGAAAAGCTTAAGGGAGAGAGCAGTGGAGCCACAGGAAGAGCCAGCAAAGGAAGCAGTAAACAAACTGCCAGAGGCTAAGAAAACAGTTACAGAGGAAGCAACAGATTCAGCCAACAAAATCAATGAGCCACAACACCTCACAGGGATCCTCAAGAAAGGAAAGACGGCCAGCACCGCTCATAAATGTGTGCGCTTTAACTTCCAGAACCTGAACACTTTCGTCAAGGATCGTGAGCTGTACTGTACGACTACTTCCAGTATGGCTTCCCTCTCCAGCATTCGTCCTGAGCTGGAAAGCCTAAAGGAGAGAGCAGTGGAGCCACAGGAAGAGCCACCAAAGGAAGCAGTAAACAAACTTCCAGAGGCTCAGAAAACAGTAGCAGAGGAAGCAACAGATGCAGACAACAAAATCAATGAGCCACAACATCTCACAGGGATCCTCAAGAAAGGAAAGACGGCCAGCACCGCTCATAAATGTGTGCGCTTTAACTTCCAGAACCTGAACACTTTCGTCAAGGATCGTGAACTGTACTGTGGCTACGACTACTTCAGGTATGGCTTCCCTCTCTCCAGCATCCGACCTGAGCTGGAAAGGCGAAAGGAGAACAGTGAAGCCGCAGAAAGGGCCAGCAAAGGACGCGGTAAAGAAACACAACACACGACACCAGCAAACAGTTGGAGCACCTCGCTGTGCACAAATGAATACCACTACTGAAGGGAAGTCTCCTAAAGGTATCCTGAAGAAAGAAAGATGCCACGGTCCACCTGTCCAGGACATGTGCGCTTCAACCTTGGTAACCTCCGCACCCCCGTCAAGGAACGTGAGGTGTACCGTGGCCACGACACCTTCAGATACGCCGCGCCGCTCCAAGTCACTCAGCCTCCCAACTTTACCTCGAGGCCTCACCAGCAGCCCGTTAGATCCGCCTCTAACTCGCTGCGTGGCGCACCTCGGCACCTCGCGAGGCCAACACAGCGGAGCAACGACTCCTTCCAGCAAAACAGTGGCTGGTATGCTGCACACAACTACACCAACAGCCGCCACTCACAGCACCGCCAGCACAACGCCAGCAGCCACGTCCCGCCCAGATACGAAACAAGGCATTTCTACGAGGACAGACACATCAGGGCACCAACTCCCGCAGCAGAAGTCGTGCCAAGAGGCGCAAAGCCGAGTGGTGGCGAGTTTCTGTGAGCACCGGGCGAGTACACAGCGTCGTGATCAAACTCAAATGTTCAGCGACGTACAGGTGACGTACATTCCGGGTGCATTTCTCAACACCCGCTGAACAGTAACTGTCGCTGACTGGTGATAACAGAGACTGAGGAGTGCCAACAAGCACCACAATCACACTGAGAGGAACGGCTCGCCAGCTGACTAAAATCACCATGCAGAGGAACGCATCCCATGGAACGGTGCCACTTCTACGGAACAAATTGTTCAAGAGTGTCGCATCTGTGGGGAGTGTTTGGACGCATGTGTGTGCTTACATTTCTTATCTTATATTTCAAATGAAAAAATAGAAAATATTGTCTTACAAAAAACCTTAGGCAGGGATAGTGGGGTCGTGTTGCACCTCAGAACAAGAAACGTTATGTAAGGAGTTGTCTGAACGACCACCTGTTTTAAAACTATATTTAAATGAAAGGTATTAGAATGCTCTTGCCATTATGCTTCAGCTCAGTGTGATGACCTGAGTTTTATTTTGTCTCTCGTTCTCTGCGGAATGATTATAGCTTCCAGGTCTGAGACGCGTGCCCAGAGCGTGACGGAGGTGAGATCGGGATGGAGCCACACATTCCGCGTTATTCATTTATCATGGCAAAACTCCCTGGTTCAGTCACGCTTGTTCGCGTGCTATCAACGATTGAGGCAGCTCACAGAAGGTGCCGGAGCCTTAGAACTTTTGCTAAAAATGGTCTTCACATTTATGCCAAGAATCGTGCCAAATCTGTTCTCCGACTTGCCAATAACTCCTTCATCAATAAATCAAAATATTGAAATTTTGCTAACAAAATTGTTTCCATTTACCTGAAAATAGCTCCCACAAAACTCTCTCTCTCTCTCTCTCTCTCTCTCTCTCTCTCTCTCTCTCTCTCTCTCTCTCTCTCTCTCTCTCTCTCTCTCTCTCTCTCTCTCTCTCTCTCTCTCTCTCTCTCTCTCTCTCTCTCTCTCTCATCAAGTGACGATGTCAACACACCAGTCTGGCCGTTCTAATTCTTCACTGACTGGATTTAATCAAAGTCGAACAAAATCAAATGAAAAAAAAAAAAATACGTCCACATGGTACACACTTATGTATCTTCGACCTTTTTATGCATGTAAAACACAGATAAAATTGACGAATTTTACGAGAAGTGGAGCCTGGCATCCCACACGCGGCTCTGCTGTGTGATTGGCTGTCAGGCCACGAGAAGGGCGGGGCGGAGGAGAGCTGTGCAAAAATGTGACACTAAAAGGAAGACGCGATCAGGCCACGGTGAATTTTACACACACACACACACACACACACACACACACACACACACACACACACACACACACACACACAAACACACACAATGGAAGAATAGTAACTGAAACATGGTATAACAAACCCGTAGACCTAAACTCAAAATAAGCATTCCAACTAATAACACTATCAGGAACACTGCCGCTACCACCACTACTAATCACCCACCACTTGAATAACGACCATTAACACCATCATGGCAGGCACTTCAACCACCAGGACTACCATATCCGCCCCCCTCCCCCCTTCTTCCCGGCATCACCACTGCAGAAGAAAAGGAAGAGAATAGGAGGAAAATGATGAAAGCGGAATGCAAAATCGAAGGAAAAGTTTGTGGGCAGGAAAAAGGAGGAGAAGGAGTAATATGGAAATAATAAGTATGAGTAAGTGAGAGTTTTGAAGGAGTAACAGGAAGAAAAGAAGCAAAAGAAGAAGGACGAAGAAAAAAAAAAATATTAGATGAAGTAAAAACAAGACTTGCAAAAAGGAAACAAAAAGATGAACAAGAAAACGGAAGAAGGAAATGGAAGAAAAAATGTCAAGGAATTATAACTAAAAGAACGTAGAGGATACAAAAAGGAAGTTACGAGGAAGGCAATGGAAGAATTAAAGCAAGGCAGAGTAGGGAGAAGGGATAAGAGGCGAAATAAGACTTAGAATATATGAAAAAGTAAGAGGATATGAAAAGAAATAGAAAAAGTTGGAAGAAAACAATAAAAAGGAGGAAAAAATAAACACGAATGGGAAAGAAGAGAAACAAAAGAGAGTATTTAAATGGGTAGAAATTGGGAAGATTAATATTATGAGAATGTAAAAACGCAGGAAAGCAAAACGAGGAAGTAGAAGTAAAAAAATAATATACAAAAGTGAAGTAGGATAAAGGAGGAAGATGAAAGGCGGGAACAATGAAAACAGAAAGACACATAAGACAAAACAGACAGAGACGATAAAAGAGAGAGAAGACAAAGGGTGAGAAATATACGAATGAGGCTGAAAAACAAAATATAAAGACGGATAAGTAAAAACATGGATGGGGAGGAGGTAAGAGGGAGAGATGAAAGAAAAGAATATGGGAGTTAAAGTTTAGTGGGATAATGAGGAACTGAAAGAGGGTTGGAAAAAGAAAAGATGTAGACCAAATTAAGAATGAATGGGAAAACTAACAGAAGAAAAAACAAGATTAAAAGGAACATTTGGAGTAGGACAATGAGGAGGAAGAAGAGCGTGAGGACTGGAAGGAGGTAGAAGAGGAAGAGGAAGAGGAAGTGACTGAAAGCGGAGGAAAAAGAGGGGATTGAAAAGATAGACATGCGAAAGAAAAAGTGTACAGGCAACATTAAGATGTAGTAGATGTGGCGTGAGGTGTAACATGAGGTGGAATTGCACATGCTAGTGAATGTGCGACTCTGTCTCATCAGTCAACTGTACTCGTGCAAGTGTTGAACTCTCCACCGAATCTGCTACTGTTGCACGAAGGCGTCGGTCCATAATGACGTCTTATGCGTTTAATCGGCGGTGGTGTCGCCGAAGACCCGGTCTGAGTCCTCTTGCAAAGTGCTATTGAGATAGAGTCAGGATTAAAATCAGAATCGCTGTCGTCGTCGTCGTCGCCGTCTTCATCTTTGTTTTCGCTGTGATACATCGAGAGATGTCGTGCAGTGCTGCAAGCTTCATCTTCTTTGTTGAACATAAACAAATTTTTATCAGGTAGTAACTTTTGTAATTTCGTGTCTTCTTCTATAGTGTCATTACCGTATTCAATAGTCTTGTTGCGTTGAGTTGAGTGGCGTTGAGTTAATCTTCTTCGGTCCGACGAGTCAATATTCGAGTGGCGTTGAGTTAATCTTCTTCGGTCCGACGAGTCAATATTCGAGTGGCGTTGAGTTAATCTTCTTCGATCCGACGAGTCAATATTCGAGTGGCGTTGAGTTAATCTTCTTCGGTCCGACGAGTCAATATTCGAGTGGCGTTGAGTTAATCTTCTTCGATCCGACGAGTCAATATTCGAGTGGCGTTGAGTTAATCTTCTTCGGTCCGACGAGTCAATATTCGAGTGGCGTTGAGTTAATCTTCTTCGGTCCGACGAGTCAATATTCGAGTGGCGTTGAGTTAATCTTCTTCGATCCGACGAGTCAATATTCGAGTGGCGTTGAGTTAATCTTCTTCGATCCGACGAGTCAATATTCTTCGAATGTTTTTTAGTGTAGTTGATTCTTTTACGTTTTGCTTTGTTGTTGCTACTAGTACTACTGATAATAACGCTGCCGCTGCTAGTGGTGCCACCATCATTAAAACTGTCGGTGTCACTGCTGGTGCTACTACTACTGCTACTGCAACTGAGACTCCTACAACTACTGCTGCAGCTGGTGCTACCAGTGCTGCTACTACTGCTACTACTCGTGGCGGTGCAGGTTTCGGAATCTGTAGTGTTGGATGTCGTATCGGTCTCTTCATTTTCACTACTACTCAAAAACAGATCGTTGAATAACAAATCCATGACTTTTTAAACCCGCCGAGCTGAGGGCTAACTAATGGGAGGCGCTTGCGTCACTCACTCACGGTGAGGTGAGTCACGTTGTCCTGGCTTGTCCTTAATTGTCGTACGTGGTCAACGGAAAATACAACAAATTTGTATACGATTGTTTCGTTATATTATCCAGGTCGGTTTTACTCAGTACTAAGTCTGTTGGATCGCCCAGCGGATTCAGAGTGTCGAGGGTTGCAGTTATATCTTTTGTCGCCACGGAAAAGGGTCGACTATCGGAAGCTACTAGTTGCTCTGATTTCAACGAACCTTTCAATTTACTTTTAACAGCACTCATCTCTTCGGCGTAGGTCTGGATGGTATTAACGAAACTCTCTTTGAACAACCTGTAGTACTCTAGGTCTTTAAAACTGTCGCTGCTGTATCTCTCTTCTTGTTTCAACACTAGGTTCAACGGAACTGGAAAGGAGGGCAGAAACGAATCGTCCATCACGTTGCGACGGACGCGCACTGCGTTCCGCAAGGCCCACACCCCCAATGAACATATCGTGTCTCTGTCTCTAGAAGATAAGTTGTGTTAATGTGTGACTTTGAGTCGGCGTTAGACGGATTGTGAACTCTTGCCTACGAGTCTTACTTTTTACTTTGTCTAAGTAATTGTATCCAACGTGCAACGTACTCCGAGGTGACCCATATGTTACACCAACAGATTCTGAATAGGAGATGTAGTTGAATATAAAGTTGAGATAGTACACACAGCAATGCAATAGAGAGTTGCATTGTTGGACTCAAGCATTAAGAACTAGAGAATTGTATTGTTGGTCTAGATTGGAAAGTCGACTCACATGACAAAGCAGATGTTACAGTTGTGTTTAGACGGATTGTGAACTCTTGCCTACGGAGTGTACAAAATCTTACAAGCATTAAGAGCAATCACATCGTCGGAGTGAAAGACGTATGATTACGTACGGAGATGAAGAAACCTTCGAAACAGATCCGTCAGATGATAACGGAGCTGACCCCCTATGAAGAACTTCTGTCAATGAAAGATACACAAGCGAGAGATGCGTTTGTTAGAAGCATCGTATCCAAAATCGTCTCAGAATTGGTCTACATTGCAGACAAAGTCACGCATTCACCAACGTCTCGAATGTAAAGAGAGGAGAGTGCATGATTCTGATAATAAACTGGCTTGTTATTATTTGTTTTAAATCTTAACTTTATCCTTAAATCCTAGCTAAAAAATGAAACCTTTGTTTTGGGAGGATGCCAAAAACAAGAAGCATCGACCTCTAAACAAGAGCGATTTAGGTAAGTAAAATAATGGGGTCGAGCTTGAAGAAGCGTCACGTAGTAATTGTCTTGTTACGGTTCTTCAGTGCAGAAAAAAATCTAAAGAAAATAAAACTCAACAGCGGTTAAAATATTTATTACTGACACACAAGAAAGGAAGATGCGAGGACGACGCGACGCAACAGCATTCTGAAAACGGTAAGTGATCGCTCTGTCTCGTTCAAGAAGCTTACATACAATTGTTTTCTCTGTCTTCAAGCAGTTACAATTTCAGATACAGATTCATTTAAACCCATGCTACAAAATTAACAATCAAACAACACCGGGAATATTAGTAGCAGTCAGAAGCGAATGACGATGTCCTTGTCACACGTTAGCGAATATGTGAGATAAACGGGTTTGGCTGTCACTGTGTCTCCGAATTGTTAGTGGCTGACAATCTCGACATCGAAGTGAAGAGTTATCAGAAACAGTTGAACCATCGCATACCACCAAGAAGAATAACAACAAAAGACAAACATTGAATTCGAGACTCAGGAAGACTCTGCTAACAAAGTTGAGACGAACGACAACTTTATCATACCCGAGAACGAGTTGTTGAATCGTGTTTTTAAGCTGAAAGTGGATTCGTTGCACAAATTGAAAAACAGCCAGTCGACGCTCTTGAGAGAAGTGGAACACTATGTCGCTTTCCGAAAAAGGAGTATCGATTAATTTAATCTGAAACGCTCCGTGTTGTTGAGGTATAGTCGTGTCGGTATAGGACGTTAGCGTATCGTCGTCGAAATAAAAATTCAATATGCAGAACCTGTTTTGTTTGTGAAGTACTTTGTTCTTCGAATTGGATTCGTCGATAACAAATGTGTTTATACTACTTCGCGTGGAACAGACGCCTGCAAATCTAGCCAAAGTTGGATTTTATTACTTGGGTGATATTCCTTTTATATATTGGTTCAACAATATTTTTGGCAATATTAATGATTCAACATTTATTACTTCTATTTTTCAACATTTACTACTTCTATTAGTACTCTTACAGGTGTGGGTGACAACGTGAGGTGCTATCATTGTGGTCTTTCGCTGAGAAACTGGCGTAGAGGCGATCCCTTAATAGAACACATATACCACAATCCAGATTGTTACTTCATGCAGTTCACCAATGATCCTCTCTTCATCGAACAGGTTAGTATTGAACAATTTCGTTCAATACACGCGTGTCAAACAACATATGTTACACGCGCTCGTTATTTATTTTAATTTGTTAATTCCAGGTTAGGGTGGATCGAAATTGGCGAAAAAAGAAAATTTTGTTTTTTTCATCATGTAATAGTGTGGAAAATATGGGCTTAGCAAAGAGTTTAACACTGTTAAAAGCTCAAATGTCTAATACTACATTATCAGGTGCCCCAACATCTTTGAAAAATATAATAAGTGATAATTACTCGATATGTTGTTGCCTGTGAGCAGAGATCTATGTTTCTGCAACAATATTGCTTTCCATTGTAATATGCCATGTTTTATACATCTATTATTAATGTCCAGATACCCAGCTCTCAGTTCATCTTAAGTAAGACTATCCAGAGCTCACCACGAGGAGGTGGCTGTGTGTCGAGCTCCGCCCATGCCCATCCCAACCACCCATCCTTGAGCATGACAAATTCAATTATT
This sequence comes from Eriocheir sinensis, assembly GCF_024679095.1. NCBI lineage: Eukaryota > Metazoa > Arthropoda > Malacostraca > Decapoda > Varunidae > Eriocheir > Eriocheir sinensis. The sequence continues at coordinate 30,640 of NW_026110391.1, read as the reverse complement.
AATTTCTTTAACATTTGCTTATGCTTTGAAGTTAGTTTTACTTTCAAAGCGTGGTATCTTGACACGTGATGCAAGTCTTGATCGTATATATCCATGACGTGCCTCATGCCCACACACCTTCAATGAAGCATCACTGACTTCTTTAACTATTCTCTCCACTGCCTGAGTATGACAAGGAAATGCTTCAAATGTCATTTTACTCCTATTTATAATGTGGTGTTCAATGTCTTCATCTGTTATATTCCTTGTTAGTGGTGGCTCAGAGATATGACTTAGCTGCCAGTCAATCAGATCTGTGTAATCCGTTGCATCAAAATTTATAGGAGGAACCTTGAAGCATCTCACAGATTTATGTTTGTTTTTCTGGGTCTTCTTTATTCTCCTAAAGCCTAATTCTATTGATGCATCTTTGTTGACTTCTATAATTGCTGCTAAAATGTTTTCTGGATGGCAGAAGAAAGCATATATCTGAATTACAGGTCTAACAATATTACACATCATCACCAAGGTTTCTTGTGAGTTCAATTGTCTTGAGTATGTGCTTTGGCCCATTTACAAAAGATGTGCTCTGCTTAATGGAAAACCACATTGGCACATAAACCTGCATTATGTACTGCACAATGCTGCAGAATATCTTGGAAGGCTTATCAGTTGAGATGTACAAACGAAGCAAGCGGTTTGCAGTCGTTACCCAACGGGAGTGGGCCATTTTTCCTGGGTTGCGATGTGCCAAATCTGGTGAACAAATTCCTGTGATAATTGCTTGGTGAATTTCAAGTAAGTACTTCTGGTCAGTGCTAAGATCATAACAATGTACAGTTGGCTTTTCTGCATCAATTATTTCAAATGCTACAATGGGAAGATTCTCACAGTCATTGAGCAGTTTACCAATTGGCCCAGTGAAACCATGTGGGCCAGATGTTTTTCCATCAAGTTTTTCCACTAAGTGACGCAGTGGCAGCTCATTTGCATGGAGTTGACAAATGAAATGATGAACTGGTTTGTTAAGCTTCACTTCAATCATCCTTATGGCTCCTCCTTTTTCTCCTGTGTTAACTACTGTGCCATCACAGCCAATTGCAACAAGGTCTTTCAGGTCAATATCATTTTCTTCAGCATACTGAAAGAAGCCTTTACTTATCCCCTCTGCAGACCCACATGTTACACTGTAATGACCCATGTACTCTGCTCCAGGTTCATGAACCAGAGCTATATGTTCTTCCATTATTTTCTTTCTGTAGTATTTACCCCCCTTCATTTCTTGGGTTAATGTCAAATCCTTCCTGCCATCAAAATATATGCCTGTGATTGCTTTATGTTCTCTTTGATTGATGCTGGATGATCGCATCTTTTGCCTAGCTCTTCTAATTTTGTTTCTGTCCACAACTTCTGACATGTCTTGGCTTGATACAACTCCAATATCTTGCAAAGCAGAACTTACAATAAGAGCTGCAGCTCTGTCTGACACACCAGCTCGATCACATGCACATGCTACAGTTTGAAGATGTTTGGTTTTCTTCTTCCTAGGGGAAGACATATGCTTCTTCTCAAGCATTCGTTTGGAAGGTGTTGGTTCTGGATATAGCTCATCATCATCTGTATGCTCAGATATATTATCACTTTCTGATGAAATGTCAAGATCAGTATTGGTGGTGTCCGTACAATCTGTATGGGATAACAGTTGTTGTTCTCTTTGCTTCCTTAGCATTGTTGCAGTCTTTTTCTTGGTTAATGTTATGTCCACTCGATCAATGACCATTTTCCGCTCACTTCTCTGATCTAACAGGAAAATATGTTCTTCCTTTGGAACCTTTCTTTCTTTGGGACAAGCACAGTTTGATGGTAGTTTACATTTACATGCTGCAATGTCAAACAATTTGTTCTGTGCTTCTAACTTGAATGCTTCAAGTTTTGCCCTGTAAGCTTGAGAGTCACTTCTGCCTTTGTGGGGTTTTAATATGTTGCGATACTTTGCATGGTAACATTTTAGCATTTGTTCAATCCGTTGATTTGACACAGTTGGAATAGATGTGTTTTTCCAAACTACCTTTAGCCTTTCTACAACCTTGTCAGCAATTTCTGAGAATGAGGGATCCTTATTTGTGCTCTTCTTCAGATCATTTCTCACAAATATATAACATCTCATTACTGTCTCATAAGTTGGTAATACTCGATGCCATAAATCTTCCCCATGTCCAAAAATGGGGCACTCATCTGCTGATCTAGTTGTATGTGTCTTAGCCATGTTGTCTTATAAGTCTGGAGCCAAAAATATGCTAAATTAGGCTATAATTTAGCATTAATAAACACACAGTAAAGACATCCATACAGTACGAAGTAAGGCTCAGTACTGGGCAAGAAGAGTCAGGGAAGCCTGGATCAGAGCAGGATGGGTAAGCCTGATGTAACATGGTGCAATCACTACATTTTCCTAAAGCTGTTTCCCATTGAAAACTATGTTTTAAGCACTAATATATATATATATATATATATATATATATATATATATATATATATATATATATATATATATATATATATATATATATATATATATATATATATATATATATATATATATATATATATATATATATATAAATTTTTCTGCCACACTTGTCAGTTTATGTACTTTAGGCATTAGTTACTATACATGAAGAAATATGCCACTTTTAATGAATTTTGCTATATATTAAATGACTTTGGGGCACCTGAAGATATTTATTCGCAAGTTTAATTTTCTGCTGCAAACAACTATTATAATCCCCTATATTTTCCACACTATTACAATTTAAAATACCTTTAGGTAGCTATTTATTATACATAAAGGAATATGCAAGTTTTATCAATTATGCATTATATTTAATGGCTTTGGGGCACCTGAAGATATTTATTCACAAGTCTAATTTTTTTGTTGCAAGTTACGATCAACATCCCCCATATTTTCCACACTATTACAATTTAAAATATTAAAGTCGGATTTTTTTATCCACCCTATTCCAGGTGTTGTACAAGAAGAGGATGGAGGAACCCGTTATCGAAAGGAAAGAGTTCGACTGGAGTACAGTGAAGCAACTCGTAAAACTAGACATTCCGATGAGAGTGTTGCGCATTACAAGTGATCTCGATCGCATCTGACATTTCGTAATCTCCGTTACCGTCCCCTCTGTTTGTTCTCAAAAACATTAACCAATTCTGATTGGAAATTTTGTATTTGTCCAACAAGTGTTTCTTAATTCTGTTGTTGTTGAGGATTAATGGCGTTGAGAAGTTGTATAATTTTTATATTGTTATATTTTATTTTCAGGTTGTAATATCGACTCAACCTATCTTAATCTACCAAAGAATCGTATATTTGCTTCAGCACGTTGTATGATCTTATAATGCTAATTTTGGTTTCATCTGAATCGAATGCAGATCGCAGCTGTGTAAATTTAGATTAGTTTAGAAAAAAAAATGTATGTGATTTTGATTTTTTACGCAGTCTTCTGTTAACGTAACCCATGAAACAAAGATGACTAACCCATGAAACAAAGATGACTATGTTAAACGGATTTATATACAAATGATGAATATACAATTATTTAAAATACTGAATTTAATATATCCTACCCTTCAAGTGACATTTATGACATCCTACCCTTCCCAGCGCGCTGACATGAGTGAATGTGGTCAATCGAATTTTGGAAGGGGTCAGACAAAGTCGAACAGAGACACGCCAACACGGTACCAAAGTCGGATATTCATTCACGTAAAGTTGAGATAACATTTTATAATTAACAAGTCATACTCTTTTATCGCCTCCAAGGTGGACCGGATCGATGGATTCCCGGTTGCTGTTCCCTGCCATCGCTCTGCTCAAATTTTCTAAAGTTGACTTTTGGTAATGGTCGGTGTTCAGAAACACGTTCATCGTTAGAAACCAGTCGTCTCAACCCTGACAGGACTGACGACAGTGGAAAACAGGAATCAGCAGACATGCTGCGTTGCATCTGCAACGTACTCGGTCTAGACTTCACAATCTTCGAACAGTCACGTTAGCTTTGTCATGTGAGTCGATGTTCCAATCTGTACACTCTGCTGTTAGGGAAGAACAAAGTCATGTGAGTCCAACATTTGTTACATCCATGTCAATGTGACGTTCGTCACGTGTTCCAGAATGATCAAAGTCTGCTATGCACACTTCCAGAATGACCAAAGTCTGCATTTATTATACACACTTCCAGAATGACCAAAGTCTGCAAAGTCTGCATTTGTTACCACCAAAGTCTGTATTTTTTACATGTGATGTACGTCCAAATATATTTGTGTTACGTGTTCCCAAATGACAAGGTCTGCATTTGTCGTGGTCACACACACACACACACACACAAACACACTTGGACCAATCTAGGATTAAGCAACACGGTACCTGCTCACGTTGTCTAGTACAAACATAAGTGTCATAGCCGCTCGCTCAGTTGTTTAGGTGATGACGTATCGATTCATTTCTTGATGACACGTGGGTCCCGAGAGGTACTCCCCTGCCGCTGCCTACTCGCACCGGGAACACATTTCTTTATTCTAACGCATTTCTCCAAGTCTTTACTCTCACCTCACTCAATGTCAGATACATTCTCTTTGGCGGAAGGGAAGAGAGAAGATTCTGATTTGAACTTACCTCTTCTGCAAGTGCTCAAGCACATCCACCACTCTAAGAAACCATCTTTCTGCAACTATTTCTCCTTGTTTGTTCACCTTGTGCTCGGCTCTGTCTTCTATCTCTTCCTCATCGTGACGTACACTGAAACGTTGGTGAAGGTCCTATCTTCAGGACGAGGCGATGGATTGTTTTAGGAAAATGTCCTTGCAGCACTTCGGACACGTGGACACGGATCGGGCGCACGACATGCAACAACACCCGTGAGTGCAAGGTTGGAAGATCACGTTCACTGGGTTAGTGGCACACAAGATGCACACGGCCACCTCTGACATCAGATTCATTTTTTTCTTTATTTTTATTCGGGGAGCGACTACCTTGTTACTCTCTGTCAGCATCGTGTATAGAACAGCTTTCGCTTCTTGCATGCTAGCAAAGCATCTCTTCTCGGTGAGGAAATGATGTTTAGCAGCCGCTCGAATATCGTCGAACCTTGCATCGCCGTTCTGATAGATCTCCGTGACGAAATCACAATTCATGTACTGGTTGATTGCATCTTCTAAGTCTTGCTCAGACACTGATGACACCCACGAAGACGCGCGACGACAATTTGGAGATGCCTCTAGGTGACGTAGAACGGGATCATCGTCTGTTTTCCAATTCCTCAAATAGACGCTGAGGAAACGACCCGATTCGTGTATGCGCACGTAGTGCGACGGATCAGATTTTAACACGCAGTGCGTTTCCAATCGAGTGTGTTCCTCAGATTGCTTGGGAATGATGATATCTATTTGTTTGGTCTTCACAGCGTCGATCAGGCTGTTGTAATTTCCGTTGGGTATGAAGCACTTTACTGATACATTCTTTTGAAACAAAGTGTTCTCGTAATCCTTCAGAACTCTCTGAGACAAAGTGACAAGTCAGAAAAGTCTGAGGGAATAAGCATGCAACACTCGTATAGTATTCAGAATCAGTCTACTGCTGACATAAAGTCTCGCATTCACACAACTAGCAACATCTGCAACGCATTTGATCCAACTCTGAGATAAAGTAAGATTTGTATTCAGAATCACGCAGAATTGGACAGAGATCTTGACACGTAGAGTTCTTTGACACCGACACCCTAAGGTTTTCAGAATCAGAAGACTGCACATCTTAACTCTCTATTTGAGTTTACAATAGTATCCTGCTCGTTCTCGAAAGTTAAAAAGAGTTGGTCGAGAAGACTCTCGATGCGTTTGCGTTTGTAGACGACGACAACAACAACAACAACGACGATTACGACAGATCAAATAAAGTTTTTGAAAGCAGCGAGATAGCCAAGACTATCGATTCTAAATTGAGTTCGGATTATAGCAACCCTCTGGACATCACGACACGCGAAAACAAACATCGGGTCGTCGCTGCAGTCTGCATTCGATTCAGATGAAACCAAAATTAACATTATAAGATCATACAACGTGCTGAAGCAAATATACGATTCTTTGGTAGAAAAAGATAGGTTGAGTCGATATTACAACCTGAAAATAAAATATAACAATATAAAAATTATACAACTTCTCAACGCCATTAATCCTCAACAACAACAGAATTAAGAAACACTTGTTGGACAAATACAAAATTTCCAATCAGAATTGGTTAATGTTTTGAGAACAAACAGAGGGGACGGTAAATGGTGCTACAAAATAAAGACAATTTGATTACATGGGTGTTTGATCGTCCCTTGATTCACAAATTTGTGTTTTACCCCCTTACATCCCAACACAGTCACATCCGAACAAAACTTCGTGTATTCCGTTCTTGCCTAACACAGGGAGTACTCTGTTGGATGGCAGTATGTCACAGCGGAACACATTCGAGGAAATGACAACATTCTTATTAACGAAACTGAAAATGTGTTTTTTAGTGCTGACAGAAAAATATAATTTGAACGAGGACGAGTTCCATCCCGAACAGTTCGATGTCGATCAGTTCGATGTCGATCAGAAAAGGGAAGATCACCACCAGTAGTTTGTCACATACACACAAGTGAAATAAGAAAGTTTGTCAAGTGAAATAAGAAAGATAGATATCTCTTGAGTAAATTAATCTGTCACAAACGAATGTTTGCGAAACATCGTCTCGGATGTCAACGACGATACTATATTTGATTTGACCGCCCATGTTAAACAATTAATCGATTCACAATCCGTCTAACGCCGACGCAGTCACATATTAACCAACTGTAACATCTGCAACCTTTGGTATGTAAGTTGAACTCTTGCCTACCTATCAGCGGAATGTAGAGATTGGAACGTCGACTCACATGACAAAGTCAAACGTGACGATGACAACTTTGGAGGTATTGCTCTCGAGCGAGACTTTCACGCTCACATTGACGATGTTCTTCTTAGGATTGGCAGCCACGTACACACTGTCGACCATAATTCTGGTTATTTCTTGAGAAAGGTTTGCAATGATATCCAATTCCTTTCCGCTCACCACTATCATTAAACGACCACCAAGAAGAATAACAACAAAAGACAAACATGGAATTTGAGACTCAGGAAGACTCTGCTAGCAAAGTTGAAACAGGGTTGACACAGCAACAGGAACAACAACCGTCCAAGAAAACAAACAGGACGCAACGCAACAAGCAGGCGAAACCCGAAATGGTCCAGTCGGTACCCACTATTGTGATGGACATAACACTCACAATTGACTTTACAATAGTAACCCTTCAAACATTGAGTTCAGAATCGGTAGCGTTATTCGACAAAGTCTCACAACTTGTAAAGTTCATGATCGGTTGTAGTACCCCCCTGAAAACTCAAAATTGACTTTACAAAAGTAACCCCTTCAAACATTGAGTTCAGAATCTGTTGATCAGAATTTTTTGGGGTGAATGTGAGACCTTCTCGTACAGGTCGTCTGATTTTAAGTTCATAATCGGTAGCGTTATTCGAAAAAGTCTCACATGTAATAGTTCATAATCGGTTGATATCTTGGCCAAAAGCGTACATTGGTGCGGGAGGTGGGAAAGCTTTACCTTTTCCGAGACACATCAAGAAATTGTTTTTGTTCCCAAAACACTCGTTGCCGAAGGACAACAATGCACTTGTTGCCGAATGAGTGCACCGTGTAATGAAATAAAAAAATTAAGAAAGAAAAATGGTTTTTATTCACACCCAATCTGTAAAAATACACGTCAAGAACTTTTACCTGACAATGCATTACATACACTATTCACACCCAATTGTTTTTATTCCCAATGACAATGCATTTGAGTTGGACGAGGAAGATGACGACGTCGTAAAGGAAAAGTCTCTCCGACATCCGAACGCTGCTAAGACTAACATTCTGAAGGCGTTCATGACGAATTTCGGTTCGCAGGAAAGTTTCTCTCGTCGTGTGACCAACGTTCAGAATTTGTTTAACAGCGAGAGGAAAACGAACAGCGGCGAAGCAGCAGCAGCAGCAGCAGCAGCAGCAGCGGTCGACCCTCCTAACGGTCAAGGACCAAAAGATATTCCGATTTCTGATATCATGTCTTTTCTCAAAAACGATTTCGAGAAGATTATGAAATGTCTACTATGTCGTTTAATGATAGTGGTGAGCGGAAAGGAATTGGATATCATTGCAAACCTTTCTCAAGAAATAACCAAAATTATGGTCGACAGTGTGATGGGTCACCTCGGAGTACGTTGCACGTTGGATACAATTACGTAGACAAAGTAAAATGTAAGACTCGTAGGCAAGAGTTCACAATCCGTCTAACGCCGACTCAAAGTCACACATTAACACAACTGTAACATCTGCAACGTACTCGGTCTAGACTTTGGTGGTGAGTTAAGATAAGGTGAGTTAAGAAGTCTAGTACAATCAACACTATTCAGAATCTGTTCAATCTGTGCGAACAGATTCGTGGTGTCTGTCAGTGTCAGATAAGATTCTGAGTTAACTACATTACATCTCAACTCTCTATTCAACTCTAACACAACTGTAACATCTGCAACGTACTCGGTCTAGACTTTGGTATGTAAGTTGAACTCTTGCCTACCTAACAGCGGAGTGTAGGGATTGAAACGTCGACTCACATGACACAACTTTGGTGAATGTGAGACCTTGTCGATGCAGTTGCATTGCTTAACAATCCTTAATCAAGTTAAAGAGTTTTACGAAGCCGAATTCAATAATCAACAACTGTAATGTTTTTTAAAAATGCAAGAAAATTAGAGAGTTGCATTGTGAAGTCTAGACCGAGTACGTTGCAGATGTTAGCTTGGGAAAAAGATGCTTATTATCTAGTAAAGACTCATTAGGTTTGGTTAAGAGAACTGTATCCAAGCAATTACAAAATAAATGAATTGAAGCTTTGAAAAGTTTTATTGTTCAACAAGAGACGTGTAATAGTGTAAGGTTGCAAGGTTCATCTGATAAAGAACGAACACATATTGTGCACCATCAGCAAGTTGATAAAGAACACATATTGTGTAAGGGCAAGCTGATAAAGAACGTAATCTTGATAAAGAACACACGTACCGTCCTCAAGAACAATTAAAAATTAAAGGAGTTGAAAAGTTTTATTGTTCAGCAAGATACATTATATTGAGTGTAAGGTTGCAGCAGTGCGAAACAATTTACACTCTGCATTGTCGTCCTTCGGCAACGAGTGTTTTGGGAACAAAAACAATTTCTTGATGTGTCTCGGAAAAGGTAAAGCTTTCCCTATAGCATACTCGCACGTTGCTTCCTGTGTGATTAAGATAACGCCCATGTTTTGGCATGTGTCGATAACGACGCCGATTGATAGCTTACGTCACAGCTTTTCGCGCGTTGTTTATTGTGTGTCATTAACACCCCCTATAATAGACCGATTAATCGCACCTTTCGGTTACGATTATCAAACCCCGCTCAGGAACTTGCACAGCATGCTCGATTACAGTATAAATCTGATTGTCAATAACAAAAACCTCGAAGAAGAAGAACTAGAACCTCTTCTTAACTCATCTTGTTCCGTGTATGTCGTCGTTAATAACTTTGAACGCGCCGTGGTGAACTTCAACCACTGTCTCGACAACATACTAAATGAAATATTCGTTATAGGAATTTCTCTGCCGTTGTAGCCCCTGGTCATGTTTCCGACTCTCGATCACATTTTCGAGGAGGAGAAAGAAGAAGTAGAAGAGGTCGACGATCAAAGCACGTCATCAGAACGACCTAAACGAACAAGAGAAGAATGCGATGACGCCGAGCTGCCCGAACCCCCCCCCAAAAAAAAAAGTTCTTCCCCGGGGCAAGCAACAACCACCGTCATCACATTCCACACCGACGAAGAAGTCTATGCCAACGTACAAGATATCATCGACAATCGTTTCAAATCGATAACGTACGCATTGAGAATGTTGAGGACAGGAAACTGTCGTAAGAAGTTGAAATCGGTGAGACGTCGTTTGGCTTCATCGGTCAGACGCCATTTGGGATGCAGGTACGTCGGCTCTGATCAGAACTCCTACAGAGACTCTTCAACAAACCAAAGTCTTAGAGTTAGTCTTCACATATTCTGAATAGAATACCATTCATGAAGCGACATTCGAACAACATTCTGAGAGCATTACTAAATATCAATTCAGGATGTTTCAGGAATTTCAATTTGGCGTTGCGATGAACACTTGGAAGCAACCCGACGGGACAGAAATTTGTTCTCCGATTTAATTTCTTGAAAGTGCTGCGAAACGACACCATGTTGTGTAGACACGTGAAGATTGGAATTTTCTTCCAGTTGATGAAGTGCATCTCGAACACGTGAGGATTCAGGTGTACGAGGCATGACGACGACGTCTCTGTGTTGGACTTTTCGTTCGAGACCAGCATCGGCATTCAATTCAAACGCTGTAACGACAGATTCTAAATCGGACGCGACTACTTGCAGATTCAATAATTGATCGGCGACGGGTTCGTCAACATTACCCGTGTTAGGAAATATAGGTTGGAATAATGCGATCAATTTCTGAACGGCTTCTGTAGACGTGTCATTCGCATCTGACATTTCGTAATCTCCGTTACCGTCCCCTCTGTTTGTTCTCAAAAACATTAACCAATTCTGATTGGAAATTTTGTATTTGTCCAACAAGTGTTTCTTAATTCTGTTGTTGTTGTTAAGATGAGGATTAATGGCGTTGAGAAGTTGTTTAATTTTTATACTGTTATATTTTATTTGCAGGTTGTAATATCGACTCAACCTATCTTTTTCTACCAAAGAATCGTATATTTGCATCAGCACGTTGTATGATCTTATAATGCTAATTTTGGTTTCATCTGAATCGAATGCAGATCGCCTGTGTTTAATTGCAGAGTTGGTCATCATGAACAGCGTCCGTTGAATCGTGGATTTATCAAAGCAGTCCCCGAATGTCGAAGAATTTGCAGATTAGATGATGTTGTAAACAATCTTAGCGAAAATGTACGCTGCGCAGTCAGACTTTATACATCGCGTGGATCGAACCTCCGGAGGAATGAACCTTGCGTTAAAATGAAAAGAATCTATGTTCTGAATTTGTACTCGAGGCAGCAAACCTCCGAGGATGACCAATTTCGGCTGAAGACCATTTTTCCAGTCGAAAAAAAAACTGTTTAGAGAAGTGAAGTATATCGTCAGACCGTTATTTCTAAAGCGTTGAATTATGTTTCCCATCTCGACAACGATGAAAAAGATTCGGTTGTTTAGTTTGATCTGGTCGAAGGACTGGCACGTTTCTAAATCTTCTTATCTGCACTTACTCTCTTGCCATTGCATCTTCATCTTAACGACTATCGAGTCTTGTTACTTTTCGACGCTGTTAACAAATCGGTTTTCGAGAGATGAACAACGACAACTATCGAATCTTGAAACTTACAGACGAGGTTAAGAGACTCTCTGAGTGCATCGAAAAATTGATGGCGATTCAAATAAATATGAAAAAACAAATGCTGGATCTAACACAGGCTCAAAATGCCACTATGGACACCATTTCTAGCATCGCCAGCAGAATCGAAAATATGGATATGGCATTGATGAATTATTTGAACTGGCAGATGAGTGAAGCTCCCATCATCACCATATCAAGTCGCATTACCTACACTCCAACCAACACCTCCAACCAACACACGCCATCATCACACCCGGATCGAGTTGTACCATACCTCGACAATAGTATTCCTGTCCTAATGAAATGAAACAATAAACAACACCATTTAATGTTTTTACTTTTCAATTCCATTCCTTGTTGTTGTTGATTAAAAATGGAAGTGAATGGGAGACTTTGTCGTACAGGAAAGAGCACAGCCCAGCGTTCACCGCTGTCCACGAGGTGGTGGTTTACAGAATCCGTCGCCTCGCACGGCAACGTCGCACATTCACTCCTCAGCCTTACAAATCACCCAAAGTCGTGTCCAACTGCAGCGTGACCCCACCCACTCTCAGCGAACCTAGCACGACACCCCGTGCAATATTGGACCCCACTCTTTCATTACTTTGTCTCAGAGTTGGATGTTGTGTGAATGCGAGACTTTATGTCAGCAGTAGACTGATTCTGAATACTATACGAGTGTTGCATGCTTATTCCCTCAGACTTTTCTGACTTGTCACTTTGTCTGAGAATGCTGCAGATGTTGTGTGAATATGAGACTGTGTCAGTGGTAAACGTATTCTGAATACTATACGTGTTGTTGCATGACTTAAACCCTCAAGAGTTGCAGATGGTGGTGAATGCGAGACTTTGTGTCAGCTGTAGACGGATTCTGAATACTATTGTGTGAACATCAGGGTTAATAAAATGTTTATATCCTACATCATATTTATTATTTTCAACAACCTACATCACTCTTGAAATCGGTGCAACACTTACACGGTACTCTTTCGACATTCGGCTGTAAAACGAAAGGTAATGCGTCGGTGATTAAATTTTTGGGGATGTCTTTACACTCAGGTAAGCAGAGCGCGTTCCTGATCTCCTCTACATCGCTGTCGGTCAACCCGTCAGCGTTCTCCAACATCGACACCAACAGACGCTTCAGGTTGTCCTTAGTCTGAGCGTTCACGTGAAGAGATGTTCTGTAGTTGGCAGTCGGACGTTCGTTTTGCGTGAAGGATGGAGCGACAGATTTGAGGGCGTCTATGATTTTCTTCTCGTTGAAATGAATGCCTATTTTGTGTACACCTCCTTGACGATAACCTTCCACTTCTTCTATGAACGAACTCGTACATCTCTTCTTCTTGACGTTGCTGTGTTCTTTGTGTGCTTCTCTCTCTTTACACAACACACTGTTGAAAAATACTACGCCGGGAGTTTGATTGTAGTCGTCACCAAATTCTCTCTTGAGCGCTATGTGATGTCCAATGGAGTTGGGGACGTTCTCGAGTAAGTGAAGCAGGCTGTACACGTCCGTCCCAAAAATCGTGGCGAGCACCGGCGCGTTGCCGCTCAGTATTTCTCCGTGGATGAACTTGTACACCGTCAGTTGGGTGTCTATGCACGCTATGCGCTTGCGACTCAGATGTCTCTGCGCTTCTAGACCTTTGTTTCTCACTCCGTGTAAGAATGATGAAGACGTCTTACTGCCGCCGCCGCGTGCGTGACGATAGCGGCGCTGGTTACTGTCGCTACATAAATTTATATAAATTCACGTCAAGCAGTCGAGTGCTCAGATGTGCAATTCGCCTTCCTGTTACAATTTATCATCTCAAATCAAATCTTAGCTCTATTCTGAATCCATGAGTTCAGTTGACCGTCAAAACAAAGTCACACATTCACTAGCAGGGGTCAGGTGCTCGGATGTGCAATTCGCCTTCCTGTAATTGTTACACCTCACAGCCACATCTTAACTCTCAGCTATATCTATTACATCTTAACTCTAGAGGTAGGAAAGAGTATTACATCTTAACTCTATTTTGGGATCTTGATATTTTGAGATCAAGTAAGAGATAGCACGAGGTGAACGCTAGCTCGAGTGGGGTCCAACATCTGACGATTTCGTTTCATAAGAGTCTCCTGAGCGGTAACCTAAAATTTGTAAGTCTCTCTGAGGGGAAGCAAAAAGACAGAGTGGGGTCCGGATCTGCATGGGGGTCTGTACACAACACATGCGTCAAGCAGTCAAGTGCTCAGATGTGCAATTCGCCTTCCTGTTACAATTTATCATCTCAAATCAAATCTTAACTCTATTCTGAATCCATGAGTTCAGTTGACCGTCAAAACAAAGTCACACATTAACTAGCAGGGGTCAGGTGCTCGGATGTGCAATTGTTACACCTCACAGCCGCTCGGATGTGCAATTGTTACACCTCACAGCCACACTCTCAGCCACATTTATTACATCTTAACTCTAGAGCAGAGTGAGTTAGACGCTAAAATTAATGAAATAAGTTTATTTAGTCAAGAGTTAGCCGATTCTACAAAGAAGCACATGGATGAATTACAAAATCAACAAACTAAACACGAAGAAGAAAAATCTGAATTAAGGAAAGAAATTGAAAAGTCATCTGCCAAAGTACAACAAATAATGACGATATACAAAGATGTAGATAAGAAATTCTTAGAAGTTAATGCAAATATACGAAAGATAATCCAAGAGAAAGACCGACTGAACGCAGAATTATATGAAAATAAAAACAAGATCGATCTTATGCAAAATGAATACGAACAACTCCAACAACGTAATAACGAATTAGATACAGAGAATGATCAATTCAAACAAGAGTTGACTCAATATAAAACTCTACTCCTACAAGAGACACAAACGAGAGATGGACTCCAGCAAGATGTCACTCGCCTCCAGCAAGAGAAAACTGTTCTCGAGACCCAACTGAGTGAAAAGAGTAATGACTTATCGATATTACTGAAAAAACAAGAAGACGAAATTATACGGTTGAACAAACAAATTGAGGATATGACCACAGAGAACAAATCCTCCCAGGAAATGCTAGCAGCTGAAACCGCACGTGCAAATGCATTGCAAGTAACTAACCTGACGTTATCAAGCTCTAACGAAGATGGCGAAACAGACTTCAATGTTTTGAACACCGAAGAATTAATGAGCATCCTCATGACGACAGGAATGAAACGTTCCTCGAACCGTAAACATTTAAAACGCCGCGACGTTCCTATTTCAGACACCGCCGACAAAACATTAATTCTCCCTTCCCCCTCGATTACCGAAAAGACGTTTTCAAATTTTCAATCCGACTACATCAAGTTACGAGCGTTTAACAAACACGTTGAAGTGAACGATAGGATCCGATTCAACATAAGCATAAAAAAATTAACTTTCATCAAGTGTGAACTTTACTTTCCCGCTCAGACGCGAGACTGTGTGACGCGTCTGGTTATCACGTGGATGATTTTCTCTGCTAGAATCGATCTCAAAGCATTCGTCAACGACAGAACATCGGACACGAACAATTGCATCCTTCGAAACGATCATCCCGTTGTCGTTAAAACGATAGAGTGCGTCAACAGGATCATCGAACGACGTCGTAAAACAAATCTATACACACTCAACCGAGAAAATGAAACTAAATTGAACGACAGTCACGAATCGGTTCTGAATAACGATTTGAAAGATATCATTGTGCCGTTGTTACGTACATTTAGATATGTTTTGTTAATTTAAATGTCTTGGTGTATTAAAGATGAAACAAAATATATCAGTGTATTATTTTTACCATATGGGTTTACTTTTGTAATTGAGAGATTGCTCTCGTTTTCGTGTACGGCTTCGTATGACGAGTCAAGAGCAGTTTCTCGTGAATTATGTGATTGCATGTGTGGTTGAATTATTTAATTGCATGTGTGGTCTTTCATATGCACGGGTTCGTTTACCGACATGACAATTAAATACGATCTAAAATGACAGACATGGATCAAAGTACATCACGCAGATGCAAATGCCAACAAGCAAGAAGAGAAGTCTCTTTAGTAAGTAAGACGTCGCTCACATGTGAACACACAACTGAACTCACGCCTCCTGGCGTCTGGCCTGCGATTGAACTTCAATAAGGTCTGTAAATATAAATTCAATAATCTGTTCAAACCTTTAGTGCACGAAGTGTGAAGAATTCCGTCCGTCACTGGACCTAGTGAACATCCCGTCAATTATGTGATCGTGTGTGATGAGTAGCAACATGTGAATACCGAACGAACGTGCACAGTGTACCGCTCTGAATTAGTAAGTGCGTCATGTTCTGAGAAGAGTGTATATCGTACATTATACTTAAATCGTTTTTCAAGTGTACGTTTTAGACATGTCTTTGTGACCCGTTTAATGCTGGACCGACCCCCTTGCAAATTTGGACCCCACTCTCCCAGGCTCGTCTGATATATGTCACGACCCCCGTGCAAATTTGGACCCCACTCTCCCAGGCTCGTCTGATATATGTCACGACCCCCGTGCAAATTTGGACCCCACTCTCCCAGACTCCTATGTCACGACCCCCGTGCAAATACTCCTCAACTCCTTCACGCTGAGTCCTACTTGAACAGAAACACAAAAATGAGTACCTGCTGTATGTCACGACCCCCGTGCAAATTTGGACCCCACTCTCCCAGACTCCTATGTCACGACCCCCATGCAAATTTGGACCCCACTCTCCCAGGCTCGTCTGATATATGTCACGACCCCCGTGCAAATTTGGACCCCACTCTCCCAGACTCCTATGTCACGGCCCCCGTGCAAATACTCCTCAACTCCTTCACGCTGAGTCCTACTTGAACAGAAACACACAACTGAGTACCTGCTGTATGTCATGACCCCCGTGCAAATTTGGACCCCACTCTCAGGCTCGTCAACTCCTTCACGTTGAGTCCTACATGAACAGAAACACACAACAGAGTACCTGCTATATGTCAAGACCCCCGTGCAAATTTGGACCCCACTCTCTCAGGCTCGTCAACTCCTTCACGTTGAGTCCTACATGAACAGAAACACACAACTGAGTACCTGCTGTATGTCACGACCCCCGTGCAAATTTGGACCCCACTCTCTCAGGCTCGTCAACTCCTTCACGTTGAGTCCTACATGAACAGAAACACACAACTGAACACCTGCTGTATGTCACGACCCCCGTGCAAATTTGGACCCCACTCTCCCAGACGCGTCAACTCCTTCCTTGAACAGAAACACACAACTGAGTATAACTTCCGAATTCTACATGAACAGAATTACACAACCAAGAGTACTTGCCACTACCCCTGTGACAATTTGGACCCCGTTCCCAGGCCCTCCCTCTGAGTCTACAGGAATAGAAATGCGCAACCGAGTACCTGCTATATGTCATGACCCCCGTGCAAATTTGGACCCCACTCTCTCAGGCTCGTCAACTCCTTCCCTACATGAACATGAATACACAACCGAGTACCTGCTGCTATATGTCACGACCCCGTGCAATTTTGGACCCCACTCTCTCAGGCTCGTTAACTGCCTCCCTCTGAGTCCTACAGGAACATAAATGCACAACCGGGTACCTGCCATATGTCACGACCCCCATCCAATTTCGGACCCCACTCTCCGTACGCGTGTTACACACATACACACATATTAGACTTGTAAAAATATGATCATACCATATAGCCAATGTACTTTCTGGATTATACTAAACTGAATTGAGATGTGTGTGTGTTCTGGCTTCCAATACACGTGGTGTATATTCAGAGATGTGTGTGTTCTGGCTTCCAATACACGCGGTGGTGTATATACAGAGATGTGTGTGTTCTGGCTTCCAATACACGCGGTGATGTATATACAGAGATGTGTGTGTTCTGGCTTCCAATACACGCGGTGATGTATATACAGAGATGTGTGTGTTCTGACTTCAATACACGCGGTGATGTATATACAGAGATGTGTGTTCTGGCTTCAATACACGCGGTGATGTATATACAGAGATGTGTGTGTTCTGGCTTCAATACACGCGGTGATGTATATACAGAGATGTGTGTGTTCTGACTTCAATACACGCGGTGATGTATATACAGAGATGTGTGTGTTCTGGCTTCAATACACGCGGTGATGTATATACAGAGATGTGTGTGTTCTGACTTCAATACACGCGGTGGTGTATATACAGAGATGTGTGTGTTCTGGCTTCAATACACGCGGTGGTGTATATACAGAGATGTGTGTGTTCTGGCTTCAATACACGCGGTGATGTATATACAGAGATGTGTGTGTTCTGACTTCAATACACGCGGTGATGTATATTCAGAGATGTGTGTTCTGGCTTCCAATACACGCGCGCGTGTGTTCCGACACGGTAGTATTGTATGTTCGGTTTTGTGTAAGATGAGGCGAGAATATTTTTAGAGTCAGATTCGCAAGAGTCCTCACACGTGATTTCCGCGCCCATGCGCCACGCGGTAGCGGTGTCATGACATCTCGTTACCGGAAAAACGTACGTACGTTCGTTCTGAATAGTGAATAGTGTTGATTGTACTAGACTTCTTAACTCACCTTATCTTAACTCACCACCAAAGTCTAGACCGAGTACGTTGCCGACAAAATATTAATTCTCCCTTCCCCCTCGATTACCGAACAGACGTTTTCAAATTTTCAATCCGACTACATCA
Organism: Eriocheir sinensis; assembly: GCF_024679095.1. Classification (NCBI taxonomy): domain Eukaryota; kingdom Metazoa; phylum Arthropoda; class Malacostraca; order Decapoda; family Varunidae; genus Eriocheir; species Eriocheir sinensis. Next base: position 12,421 of record NW_026110391.1, on the reverse strand, counting down.
AGTTACGAGCGTTTAACAAACACGTTGAAGTGAACGATAGGATCCGATTCAACATAAGCATAAAAAAATTAACTTTCATCAAGTGTGAACTTTACTTACCCGCTCAGACGCGAGACTGTGTGACGCGTCTGGTTATCACGTGGATGATTTTCTCTGCTAGAATCGATCTCAAAGCATTCGTCAACGACATAACATCGGACACGAACAACTGCATCCTTCGAAACGATCATCCCGTTGTCGTTAAAACGATAGAGTGCGTCAACAGGATCATCGAACGACGTCGTAAAACAAATCTATACACACTCAACCGAGAAAATGAAACTAAATTGAACGACAGTCACGAATCGGTTCTGAATAACGATTTGAAAGATATCATTGTGCCGTTGTTCGATGATCTTACGATCCAAAAATGTGGCATCTTAGGCCGAAGGCCTAAGATGCCTAAAACTATTACTGAAGTACAAAACGACCATATCCGATCTCCAGAAGAAAACGTTAAGGTAGGCTGCTGCGTTTGGCGTCAGCGTGTCATTCGCATCTGACATTTCGTAATCTCCGTTACCGTCCCCTCTGTTTGTTCTCAAAAACATTAATCAATTCTGACTGGAAATTTTGTATTTGTCCAACAAGTGTTTCTTAATTCTGTTGTTGTTGTTAAGATGAGGATTAATGGCGTTGAGAAGTTGTTTAATTTTTATATTGTTATATTTTATTTTCAGGTTGTAATATCGACTCAACCTATCTTTTTCTACCAAAGAATCGTAAAAGTCTGAATATCGGTTTTGTTAGATTCCAACACGGATTTGACGAGAGATGCTTGAAACAGCGACGGGTGTTGCCCGGAAGACGCTCGACTCTCGGTGCCGCTGCCGCTTTCGTTGACGGTGGCGGCGGTGTTATAGTTTTGTACATACAGACCGTCGATTAACACGAGGTGGGAAGACAGGCGGAAAACGACGCGCTTTCTCTTCACGTTCATGACATTTCGTGGGCAGTACACGATGTCCATAAACTTAGTGTGCGCGTAGTACTATCATAAATTCAATTTTACTTTTTCAGGAGTTACTATTATAAATTCAATTTTGTTTTTTTCATGCGTCTCAGAATCGGTCGATATATAAGACAAAGTCAACCATTCGTATGCTTTTCAGGGGGTACTATTATAAATTCATTTGAACTCTTGCCTATGAATATTTGAAGATAAGATGTAGAATAGAGTTAAGATGTAGTAGATGCATACATTCACTAACAAGCTACGAAGCAGCACACATGCAGCAGCAGCAGCGAGCTACTATGATTACATGCACTGTCCTTCGGCAAAGAGTGTTTTGGGAACAAAAACAATTTCTTGATGTGTCTCGGAAAAGGTAAAGCTTTTCCAATAGCCACACCTGAGACGTTGGTCAATGCGTGACTTTGTCTGCAATGGGTGAATGCGTGACTTTGTCTGCAATGTAGACCAATTCTGAGACGTTGGTGAATGCGTGACTTTGTCTGCAATGTAGACCAATTCTGAGACGTTGGTGAATGCGTGACTTTGTCTGCAATGTAGACCAATTCTGAGACGTTGGTGAATGCGTGACATTGTCTGCAATGTAGACCAATTCTGAGACGTTGGTGAATGCGTGACTTTGTCTGCAATGTAGACCAATTCTGAGACGTTGGTGAATGCGTGACTTCGTCTGTAAATGTGAATGCGTAACTTCGTCTGTAATGTAGACCGATTCTGAGACGTTGGTGAATGCGTGACTTCGTCTGTAATGTAGACCAATTCTGAGACGTTGGTGAATGCGTGACTTCGTCTGTAAATGTGAATGCGTGACTTCGTCTGTAATGTAGACCAATTCTGAGACGTTGGTGAATGCGTGACTTCGTCTGTAAATGTGAATGCGTGACTTCGTCTGTAATGTAGACCAATTCTGAGACGTTGATGAATGCGTGACTTCGTCTGTAATGTAGACCAATTCTGAGACGTTGGTGAATGCGTGACTTCGTCTGTAATGTGAATGCGTGACTTCGTCTGTAATGTAAACCAATTCTGAGACGTTGGTGAATGCGTGACTTTGTCTGCAACGTAGACCGATTCTGAGTGGTTGATTTGATTCGGAGGCGGTGACCGATTCCGTTTGGTAAATGTGTGCGTTTATCTACAGCGGTGACCAATTCCGGTGTGTGTTGATGTTTGAGTTTGTCTCAATGCTGAGTGTTAGGTGAATGCGTGCTTTTGTCTGTGATGTCGCTTGACTTTGTCGGAAACGTATATTCGGAAAGTTGGGTGTGAGACTTTGTCGGAAACGTCCGTCTCGCATTAGCAACATTTGGTCCAGTGCAGTGTGTGAAGCGACAGTGACCATCAGCATTCGGCTTCGGGGTGTTGGTCTGCTCTCCATCGCTCTGCCTGCTGTGGCCTGTGCCTGCGCTGCGTGTTGCTGATCCCTTTCGCTTTCGTATATCTAGGTGAATGCTAGTCTTTTGTTTTAATAATTAACTAATATTGACATATTGCATTACAGTTATGTGAATGTGACTTTGAAGGAGACTGATGTGGGACGACAGAAGGAGTTTACTCAAGCTCGCAGTGGGACGACAGAAGGAGTCTACTCAAGCTACTCGCATCGGGGTGTTGGACCCACCCTACTCTCCATACAACAGAAGTCTGAGTCTGCTATCTTTGTGAACAAAGTGTGACTTTGTCTCGACGGCAAGTCGTACACAGGATTGTTATACTCCTACCTTACGGCAGAGTGTACAGAGTGCGACGAATGTGTTATTGTTTACAACATCATCTATTCTGCAAATTCTTCGACATTCGGGGACTGCGTTGATAAATCCACTTTTCAAACCTTAGCGCTCGACAACACGATTCAACGGACGCTGTTCATGATGACCAACTCTGCAATTAAACACAGACCAGAAATCTCACTCTTGATTCAGAATATACTCGAATTGATGCACATGTAAACAGAGCCGTTGGATGGACTCCTGACAAGATAAGAAGAAGCATTGCAATGATTACGTGTAATAAATAAAAATAAGAATTTACAGATTGTTTTAGTTTTTTCTTCTGTCGTGTCATGGTGGCATCTTAGGTCTTCTTCGGCTGGTGGTGAACGTCTGGCTTTGAACGACAGAGTGAATCGGAGACTTTGTTCTACACGTCGACAGAAGATTCCTAAACCGTCCGATGCATCCAACACACTGCCGACGATGTTAGCGGAATCAGACGCTGTCGTGCATAACGAACACTTAACAAATTAAAATAAATAACGAGCGCGTGTAACATATGTTGTTTGACACGCGTGTATTGAACGAAATTGTTCAATACTAATCTGTTCGATGAAGAGAGGATCATTGGTGAACTGCATGAAGTAACAATCTGGATTGTGGTATATGTGTTCTATTAAGGGATCGCCTTTACGCCAGTTTCTCAGCGAAAGACCACAATGATAGCACCTCACGTTGTCACCCACACCTGTAAGAGTAATAATAGAAGTAGTAAATGTTGAAAAATAGAAGTAATAAATGTTGAATCATTAATATTGCCAAAAATATTGTTGAACCAATATATAAAAGGAATATTACCCAAGTAATAAAATCCAACTTTGGCTAGATTTGCAGGCGTCTGTTCCACGTTTCAGACAATTGCGATCTGACAAAAACAGTAAAGGGCCTTCAAGTGTTTCAGGAGGAGGTGTCGTTGCGTCAAATGGCTTACCTCCCCGATCTTTGTTTAATAGAACGTGACTAGAGCACTGTAAAAAAGTGTTAAGTTTAATCAAATAATTAAGTATTCCGATTAATCTGATTAATTTTATCTCTACCGCTTCTTTTTCTTTCTATTTGCAAAACCGATTAAACATATCTTCACGCGCGGAAATTGTTTCTTAAGAGGTTTCATTTTCCAGAACAAGCGGTGGCAAATAACGAGATCGTAGTTGTCCATGTAAAACACGTCCGTGCTCACCACCACGTAGATTAATTTAGCCGCCGCTTGGTTCTTCATCTGGGCGACTCTCACACTACGTTCGCGATGCGCTCTCCCTTGCAGGTCAGGGATGAAATTGATTTACCTGATGCCAACCAAGAATCAGAAACATTTTCGAGACTGAATTTCATAGCGTCTAAAGGATGTGTGACGTTCGTCACGTGTTCCAGAATGACCAAAGTCTGCTATGCACACTTCCAGAATGACCAAAGTCTGCATTTATTATACACACTTCCAGAATGACCAAAGTCTGCAAAGTCTGCATTTGTTACCACCAAAGTCTGTATTTTTTACATGTGATGTACGTCCAAATATATTTGTGTTACGTGTTCCCAAATGACAAGGTCTGCATTTGTCGTGGTCACACACACACACAAACACACTTGGACCAATCTAGGATTAAGCAACACGGTACCTGCTCACGTTGTCTAGTACAAACATAAGTGTCATAGCCGCTCGCTCAGTTGTAAAGCTGCCATCGTCGATTAACTTTAACCAGATAAATATTTAGAATTCGTCGCAGACGGCAGAGTGATTCCTCGGGTGTTAGAGTGATTCTTCGGGTGTTTGGCTCTCTTGCTTTTTCCTAATTTATTTGTAGGTCTTCAACAATACCGGCTGGTCACATTACTTTTTATTCCGTCTTGTGTGCAGAACAGGTGTGTAAATGTGCGTGTTTTGGATTTACAAAGTCGACTTTAAAAACAAAAAGAGGAGGAGGATGGTAGGATTCTTTACGAAATATTACCAGATTAAAGATGTAGCTGCACATGACGTTCTTTATCCTAAGAATCATATTATCATTTTAATTTATAGCTGCAAAGATAAGTTTTGAGAGTTTGTCACTGACAATATTTTGATCAACAATGGCAAGTTCTTACCCTACTCTAGCAAATAAATGTGCTCGGAACCTCTTGATGTTTCCTTTTACATACCGCTGTGAACAGGGATTCTCAGCACTGTGCTTGATTAAAAACAAGTTACGGTCATGTCTAGGAGTCAGAGATGACATAAAAGTGGCCCTTTCAAACACTGTACTGAGGATTAACTTTAGAGAAACTGTATTAACACAGTGAAAAACATCCCAAATGAACACCACCGAGTGCCAGGATTCGAACCCGGGCCTTCTGATCAGAAGTCAGGGCAACAAACCGACCAGACCACCGATGGGCTAAAAGGTTACCGCGCCAGAGACCATTTCTGCGGCCATTACGCCCCAGCCCGCACTGTGGACATGAAGGTGAAGGTAACCCGCCCACCCGTGACTGACGGAAACGCATAATCAACCCCTTATGGCACATACTGTGTGTAAATACATTAGAGAAACTGTATTAACAACTGACTTCTGATCAGAAGGCCCGGGTTCGAATCCTGGCACTCAGTGTTGTTCATTTGGGATGTTTATCACTGTGTTAATACAGTTTCTCTAATGTATTTACACACCGTATGTGCCATAAGGGTTTGATTAAATGCGTTTCCGTCAGTCACGGGTGTGGGCGGGGTTACCTTCACCTTCATGTCCACAGTGCGGGGCTGGGGTGTCAGGTAATGGCCGCAGAAGTGGCCTCAGGCGCGGTAACCTTTTAGCCCATCGGTGGTCTGGTCGGTTTGCTGCCCTGACTTCTGATCAGAAGGCCCGGGTTCGAATCCTTCGTTTTAATTTTCATTATGTGGAACACTCTGTCAAGGAGAGCTATGTGAGTGGACCCCACACACACACACACATGAGATGCATACTCCATACGAGGGCGGACAAGGCCCCTCTAAATGGATAGCAACTGTGCGGGGGAGAAGAACTGGCGGAGACGGTTCAGAAAGTCCAGATTCGAGGAAGCTTATTTAGTAAGAGATGAGATATGAAGTTTCCAGTTGAGATGTTGAGTTAAGGATAGACCGAGGTTGTTTAGTGTTGAGGAAAGTGATAGCTGAGTGTTGTCAAAGAATAGGGGATAGTTGTTTGGAAGATTGTGTCGAGTGAATAGGTGGAGAAACTGTTTTTTTGAGGCGTTGAGTGACACCAGGTTCCTCTTGCCCCAATCGGATATAATTGTAAGGTCTGAGGCTAAGCGTTTTGTTGCCTCCAGCCTTGAATCGTTAAGTTCCTGTAGGTTGGGTCTTCTATTAAAAGAAGTTGAGTAATGCAGAGTGGAATAATCGGCGTAGGAATGGATAGGACAGTTCGTTTTGGAAAGATCATCAATGAACAACAGAAAAAGAGTGGGAGATAGGACAGAACCCTGTGGGACACCACTGTATAGGTTTAGGGGAAGAACAGTGACCGTCTACCACGGCAGAAATAGAACGGTCAGAAAGGAAACTGGAGATAAAGGCACAGAAAGAAGGACAGAAACCGTAGGAGGGTAGTTTGAAAAGCAAAGATTTGTGCCAGACCCTATCATAAGCTTTTGATATGTCCAGCGCAATAGCAAAGGTTTCACCGAAACGGTTAAGAGAGGATGACCAAGAGTCAGTTAGGAAGGCAAGGAGATCACCAGTAAAACGCCCCTTGCGGAGCCCATACTGGCGATCAGATAGTAGGTCAGAAGTGGAAAGGTGCTTTTAAATCTTCCGGCTAAGGATTGATTCAAAAGCTTTAGATCGACAAGAAAGTAAAGCTATAGGGGGGTAGTTTGAGGGATTGGAACGGTCACCCTTCTTAGGCACAGGCTGTATGAAGGCATACTTCCAGGAGGAAGGACAGTGGAGTAGTATGGGGGGGGGGGGGGCGGTCCTCCCCGGGTGAAAGCTTGGAGGGGGTGCCATGATACAGGCTCAAGACTAATGGCTAAATTTAGTGACGTATCTAAGGAAAGGGGTGTTGGGGTTATAAAAGGAGACGCCCACCAAGCCCCCAACAAAGGTACCCACCGTCCTTCGAATGGTCCATTTGGAAGCCCCCATTTGTTGCCATACACATTTGTAGAAGCTAGTGTTGGGGGGGAGGGGGGGGACCCCACAAGGAGACAAGACCCCCGGGACCCCGCCCACAAGATCTCCAGCCATGCCGGCATATATAGTACCACTGTGGGTAATGATGGAGTTTTGATTACCGAGCTCCAGCCACGCGTGGTACCGTGAATGACGGCGCCTTGTGTTTCAAATGACTGTAGCAGATGAATTGCTTTGCTTGTAGCAGACGTTATTTACTATAAAGAACACATTTTTGCATAATGTTAAAGCTAAGGAACTGTACTTTATCACGTGACGTTAAAAACTTGAATGTAAATGTTTGTTGTAGCATGTATCTCCCTGAACGGTATCGTAGGTAGGTGAGAGGGGAGACGCCTAAGTGTTTGTTGTAGCATGAATCTCGCTGAACGGTATCGTAGGTAGGTGAGAGGGGAGACGCCGAAGTGTTTGTTGTAGCATGAATCTCGCTGAACGGTATCGTAGGTAGGTGAGAGGGGAGACGCCGAAGTGTTTGTTGTAGCATGAATCTCGCTGAACGGTATCGTAGGTAGGTGAGAGGGGAGACGCCTAAGTGTTTGTTGTAGCATGAATCTCGCTGAACGGTATCGTAGGTAGGTGAGAGGGGAGACGCCTAAGTGTTTGTTGTAGCATGTATCTCGCTGAACGGTATCGTAGGTAGGTGAGAGGGGAGACGCCTAAGTGTTTGTTGTAGCATGTATCTCGCTGAACGGTATCGTAGGTAGGTGAGAGGGTAGACGCCTAAGTGTTTGTTGTAGCATGAATCTCGCTGAACGGTATCGTAGGTAGGTGAGAGGGGAGACGCCTAAGTGTTTGTTGTAGCATGAATCTCGCTGAACGGTATCGTAGGTAGGTGAGAGGGGAGACGCCTAAGTGTTTGTTGTAGCATGAATCTCGCTGAACGGTATCGTTGGTAGGTGAGAGGGGAGACGCCTAAGTGTTTGTTGTAGCATGAATCTCGCTGAACGGTATCGTAGGTAGGTGAGAGGGGAGACGCCTAAGTGTTTGTTGTAGCATGAATCTCGCTGAACGGTATCGTTGGTAGGTGAGAGGGGAGACGCCTAAGTGCGAGACGTAAACAAAACAAGCTCGTCATGGAAACGTCTTCGTCGCATGCTTTTGTATTATTATTATAATAATAATAATAATAATAATAATAATAATAATAATAATAATAATAATAATAATAATAATAATAATAATAATAATAATAATGATAAAATTAATAATAATAATAATAATAATAATAATAATAATAATAATAATAATAATAATAATAATAATAATGATAAAATTTATAATAATAATAATAATAATAATAATAATAATAATAATAATAATAATAATAATTATAATAATAATAATAATAATAATAATAATAATAATAGTAATAATAATAATAATAATAATAACAATAATAATAATAATGATAATAATAATAATAATAATAATAATAATAATAATAATAATAATAATAATAATAATAATAATAATAATAATAATAAATGCTATTATTATTATTATTATTATTATTATTATTATTGTGTGTGTGTATTATTATGTGTATTATTATTAACTATTATTCTCATTTTATGTTGAACACCGAAATCGTCGTTAAGTGACCGAAGTATCATGCATATATATAATCATAATAACAATAATGATAAGAAGAAGAACTGATGAAGAATTATCATTATAATAATAAGAATGATGATAATAATAAGGATAGTCAGCCAGTTATTTCTGCTTTCCAGTGGTTGTCTCTGAATTTGTCTGGCTGGAATAGTAAGCGATGTATGGGGATAATATAATAATAATAAAAGCAGAAAAAAATAAGGCAGGACATTCAAAACCATGAATATATATATATATATATATATATATATATATATATATATATATATATATATATATATATATATATATATATATATATATATATATATATATATATATATATATTCAGGATCCACCGGGAAGAAGCCTACCGGCGCAATAGGCCAAGACGTAAAAAAAAAAGTGTGAGGAGCTACGACACGCGCGGGTGTTGGTGAAAATGTTCTATGACTTGAGTCTATCTTGTTTCTGAGGCTCCTGCTGTTAGTATAGAAGATTCTTAGCCAGTCCTCTGTTACTCCCCTAGAATTACTTCTAAGCTGCCTGGTTATATTATGAGCTAGATGTCCCCTGGGTGTCAACAACTGATCCCAGCTCCTCCTGCACCCTCACAGCCCTTGATTCAGCCTCATCCTTTTAACCACAGATATTTCCTTAGCTAATTCTTGCTTGAATTCATCCAGTTTTTCTACAATTATGGTAGCCAGAGATGCTTTATGGAGGCATGGGTTGCACATCCAATTAATTTTAGGTATATTCTGCTGCTTAATTCCAGACAAATGAGCACACTGCACATGACACCAACTAGGGCACAGACAGCATCCAATCCAACGCAAATCCAACGGGTGTTGGCTTTGCCAGCCATATGTATGTATATGTTATGCTGAAATATGTATGTATATATAGTAATGCTAATTAGTTTAGCCTAGAGTAAATGTAAAACGTATGTATAGGTAATAATGAAATATGTATGTATATGTAATAATAAAATATGTATGTATATGTTATGCTGAAATATGTATGTATATGTAATAATGATAATTAATTTAGCTTAACGTAAATGTAAAACATATGTATAGGTAATAATAAAATATGTATGTATATGTAATAATGATTAGTAATTTAGCCTAACGGAAATGTAAAATGTATCATATGTATGTATATGTAATAATAAATTTAGCCTAACGGTCTAACCCGAATTCCCAAGCTGTATACATGGAATCCCCGCGCTTTGAATAATACTAGACGCAGAACATATATATATATATATATATATATATATATATATTTATATATATATATATATATATATATATATATATATATATATATATATATATATATATATATATATATTTTTTTTTTTTACGTTGTTGCCTATTGCGCCGGTAGGCATCTTCCCGGTGGGGCCAGATGGTCGGCCCAAGGCTTCTTCCAGGTGGGGCCTGATGGTCGGCCCAGCCCGTTCTGGCGCAGGCGAGTGTTTATAGTGGCGCCATCTTGCATTGGTTCATACTGCCCCCCGGAACTCGTTCTTGATTCGCTTGGACGGCTTCCTCTAGAGTCCGGGCTGATGGGTGGTCTTTAGGACAGTATGTGGGAAGTTTTAAGCCACTCGGCGGTGACTGAAAAATCCGAGTGGTAGCGTGAGGATTTGAACCCGAGTCGTCCATCACGCGGCGAATGTGGGTCCAGTACGCTATCACTTCGGCCACCGCCTACCCATATATATATATATATATATATATATATATATATATATATATATATATATATATATATATATATATCTATATATATATATATATATATATATATATATATATATATATATATATATATATATATATATATATATATATATATATATATATATATATATATATATATATATATATATATATATATATATATATATATATATATATATATATATATATATATATATATATATATATATATATATATATATATATATATATATATATATATATATATATATATATATATATATATATATATATATATATATATATATATATTGGCCCCCCCCTTTTCAACTTTTTTGGGTACGCCACTGAGGTTGGGTCTTCTATTAAAAGAAGTTGAGTAATGCAGAGTGGAGTCATCGGCGTAGGAATGGATAGGACAGATCGTTTTGGAAAGAAGATCATCAACGAACAACAGAAAGAGAGTGGGAGATAGGACAGAACCCTGTGGGACACCACTGTTAATAGGTTTAAGGAAGAACAGTGACCGTCTACCACAGCAGGCATAGAACGGTAAGAAAGGATACTGGAGATAAAGGTACAGAGAGACGGATAGAAACCGTAGGAGGGTAGTTTGGAAAGCAAAGATTTGTGCCAGACCCTATCAAAACTTTTGATATGCCCAGCGCAATATCAAAGGTTTCACCGAAACGGCTAAGAGAGGATGACCAAGAGTCCGTTAGGAATGCAAGAAAATCACCAGTAGAACGCCCCTTGCGGAACCCATACTGGCGGTCAGAAGTGGAAAGGTGCTTTTGAATCTTCCGGTTAAGGATTGATTGAAAAGCTTTAGATAGACAAGAAAGTAAAGCTATAGGACGGTAGTTTGAGAGATTGGAGCTATCACCCTTCTTAGGCACAGGCTGTACGAAGGCATACTTCCTGTTATTATTGTTATTACTGTTCCGTCCGTTTTGAAGAGTGTGGCGGAGGTGGGGACAGTGTGTGTGTGTGTGTGTGTGTGTGTGTGTGTGTGTGTGTGTGTCGCCTCACGAGGTGTCATTAGAGTTCAAAGGCTGTTGCTGTGTCACCCCATCAACGTGCAGATTACAGAGTCACTGGACGCCACGGGACACTCCGAGATGACCGTGTCAGCTGACCAACACCGGAGCGACGACGGGGCGCGGCGAGCACTGCACACCCTGCTGGGCTCCATCGCGCTGCCTCGCCTCACACTGTAAAATGGCCGCCCCACAAGTGCCCCGCCATGCCAGGGGCACTCACAAGCTTACCGGTCCTCCGTCATCTTCATGCTGATGTTTTTTTTAACACAACACCCACTAGGAGGAGTGCCAAAAGCCTGCAGCCACAAGAAAGCCGCCACGCTAGTGTATACCCGTGACTGAGTCACAGCGTAGCGGCCATCACCGTCACGTCACCGACTGCCGCTCCGCAGTCGCCCCGCCCTCCGCCACCGCCGCCACACCGCCCCGTCCCTCCGCTGCCCTGCCCGTCCTCTGCTGCTGCTCGGCGGGGTGTCACCATTGGCCTGAAGCTCACATTACCTCGTCTCGGTGTGATTTGCGCCAGTACCGGCACAGTAATGGGTGAAATATAAAGCACAAAGTGGCCTCTGGTGACCTGCCCGCCGCCGGGCGACACCCTTCCGTCTCCCTCGCTCCGCACCCCGCTCCCTGACTCTCAGTCACAGGCCCATGCCTCCTCTGGACCTCGTCAGTGCCCTGGGGACACATTAACAGTCACTTATGGCTGCTGGCGGTTCGTCCGTGCATAAAGGGAGGCAGGAAAATGACGCTGAAGGCAGAACACAACGCCGGGGTCGCCCGCGAGCGGACCAATCACATCACAAGAGGTGGTGTTTCCTCAGAGCAGAGAGCGGGGAGGTAGAGGAGGGGAGGAGGGCCGGGCGACGTGGAACATGGCCGCCACGCGCTGGGACCCATATAGCCTAGTCCAGCCCCTTTATCCTGCCCTAGCGACACCACGCCCCCTTCCTCGTGTCCAAATGAAAGGGTTAACCAGAATCTTCACTCTTTCGTCCCTTCCAATAGTAAACTACATCGCAGCCTCCCTTGAACGGCGTATTCTTAATTAAACTTTTTGCTACGGCTGTCGGCTTCATACTCGCTTAAGAAAATATATTAGAGCAGTCTCTCTCTCT